>NC_141911.1:25304827-25456034 GCF_057802395.1 Ceratotherium simum simum
TCTGGTCTTTACTCTGCCATTCTGGAGGTGCTTCTTGGATTTGATTTTGACAAATGGTGTGAGACTTTTTCTTTCTTTTTTCCAAAATGGTTATGCATTTGTCCCCGTTGATTTGAAATGGTATGGTTATTTTTTTCTAGTATATTGAGTGTTTCTGGGCTTTAAAAAATCCCATCCTGGGGCCAGCCCGGTGGCATAATGGTTACGTTCTTGCACTATGCTTCTGCGGCCCAGGGTTTGCAGGTTTGGATCCCGGGTGCAGACCTATGCACTGCTCATCAAGGCGTGCTGTGGCAGGCATCCCACATAAAATAGAAGAAGATGGGCACAGATGTTAGCTCAGGGTCAATCTCCTCACCAAAAAACAAACAAACAAACAAATGTAAATCCTATTCTATCTCTACGGCTATAAATTTTATCCCTGAGATCACATTGCTTTAATAATTTTTTTGGTGGGGGGTAAATATATAATTAAAGAATGTAAAAATTAGTGGACAATCACATGTGTGAAGTATGTAATTAAGAGCTCTTTGTTTTAGCTACAAATAAAGAGAAAAATCACTTCATAGCTTTATTAATTAAAAATGTAAACTGAATTAGAAAAATATGCAGAAATTGAGTTACTTTATATATAAACTCGTATATTTCAAATAAATACTAAAAAGCTCTATTTAGATGTTTTAAGCAAAACGTGTCTTGAGAAAATAGTAATTACAGGTCTTCCAACTTTATAGGACTAACAATGATCATTTTGATAATTTAAAAAAAATATTTTAATTTATTCATTTTGCTTTTGAATATACTTTTTTAAAAGGTGAATTGGTAAAATACGTTTTAAATACAGACAGCTCATTTTATTTTATTTTACTATTTTTCTATAGGACTTTGGAGATGATGGGTCTTTGTATATTACTAAGGTTACCACAACTCACATGGGCAAATACACCTGCTATGCACATGGCTATGAACAAGTCTATCAGACTCACATCTTCCAAGTGAACGGTAAGAAATGTGATGTTGCTATAATTGCTTTTTGTTTCATCAGGTATTCAAAGAATATCACAGTTGACTAGGAAGGCAAGGCTTCGATTTTTTGAGTTTTGGCAAGGCTTCAATTTTTTGAGTTTTGAGACTTACTACTCGTGTAAAATCTTTTCAATTAAAAAAATGTTCGAGTGAATAAATACTATAAATTTGTATCACTTTTCTCATCATGAAACATTACAGATTAACTCATTCTAATTGGAAAATTAAAGCATAGGAAATTTAAATTACTTTTTCAGCTTTAGAATATCAACAATTATACAACCATATAAATTTGAGAAACTGAAAAAATTAAGCATTTAAAAATTTTAATCAGATCATCTGTTTAGTTGATTTTATCAATGATATAAAGAACTGTTATTTATGTACAGAAAATTTTATACTCTGAAAGGTTAATTTAATGACTATGAACATTGGCCAAGTAGGCTGATATCATCTTTACAAACAGAGCTTTGTTTTATGTCTGATTTAATTCAAATTTTAGTTATTTAGTTGAATTGATGATATAGAATCACATGTATGATTCATTAATACACACTGACTCATTTCCATACTGATGTATATGTTAATTTACTCTATGATTTACAAAAAGGAGGCAGAAACTTACTTGGATTTCTGTGGCAACAGCAGCATCCTTGTGTGGTCTGCATCAATTAAGAGGAGAGTGGCAGATATGAGCTTGGAGAGGTAGCCTGGGGTCAGATCACGTGGAGCCCTGTGAACCTAGTTAAATATTTGAATTCCCAGTCTAAGCATAATGGGAAGCCATCAAAGTGTTTACTATATGAAGTGACATGTTCCTATTTGTTTTAAAATGACAGAAGCACTGAGATCTGTTAAAAAACTATTTTAACCCTTAAAATATAGTGTTAATGGTGAAGAAGTAAAGAAGTGGTCAGATGTGGCATGTATTTTGAAAGTAGATCTGATGATATTACTGAGGAATGGCATGTGAGTATGAGAGAGTGTTTAAAAAAAAATGAACCAAAGGAATTTGAAGCAAGTATTTAGATATATGGTCATGACATTAACTACATTGGAGAAGAAGCACATTTGGAGATTGAGTGAGATTAATACTTTTTTTGACAAGTTAATTTCAAGAAAATTATTCAAATGGAAGTCAATATAGTATGTAAGTCTGGAGATCAGAGGAGAGTGACAACTCAAAGTTGTATATTTAGATAATATCAATGTGCATAGACTATACTGAAAGCCATAAATCTGAGCTTGATGAGGTCACCTTATTAATGAGTTAAGATAGACATGAAATCAGAGGATTGAGCCTTGAAGCTGAGGTTAATAAGTGGAGAAAAGAAGACAGAATGAGCACCCTGTGATGGGAAATATGTGTTCTGGAAATCAATTAAGAAAATGTTAGAAAAAAGATTGAAAAAATCAGGGAGTTCATGGTTTGAATTATCCTTGGCACTCAACAGAAGCAGATCTAGGCCTTGGTTTCTAGTGCAGACTCAGCTGGTAACTAGACATGGGTCAAGGCTTGGAAACCAGCTTTCAAGGAAACTGGTAAAGAAAGCAGACAAGATGCAAAGGAGTTGATGCACGCTGTTTCCAGTGGTCTCGGATGCGTGGAGCTGGACTTTCAGGTATAGCAATTGTACCTGAGGATACACAATTTTGGGAGGATAGGACAAATCTTTGTGGGGGATGATCCCTATCTAGATGCCGCATCCATGGGGAAATTGTTGTTGTTGCAAGTCTGGTCCTTACCTCCCTCTTTGTTGTGATTGTTTACAGACTAATGTCCTATTTGACAACACTAATGCTTTGCATGTTTTTATTTTTGTTTTAGAGTTAGAGAGAAAGATCATTCAATTTTGTTTCTGGCTAACAATTAGTTCTGTCTTTTATCTCTTACTCTCACTCTCAATCCTGGTTCCTCCAGTCTATGTATGAGAGTTCTTGGTAGTTTGTAGAGCAGTGCATGGTTCATGTTCTCCCTGCATCAGAATCACATGAAATGTAGAACCCTGGAATTCACCAGCACTCTCTGGAAGTTTGATTTGAAATTTGCATTTTTACAAGCTTCCCAGGTCATTGTGATGCATGGTAAAGCAGGAGAACCATTCTAAATGGCTGCTCTTCGAGAGTTTCTGCTCCTCATTCATGTCTGATGCAGGTTTCTTACATAATTCACTCATCTGCCATGCTCCAGCTGGGAAGCCCAGGAAGAAGACTTTGAGGCAAACTGCAGGCTTTCATGTTGCAAGATGTGCCTTGAGCAGCTTTGGGGAAATGCAGCTTCCCTATTTCATCCCCTCCTGTGAATGAACTGTTAACTCTCTGATCTCAGGTTTTCCTGAAGATGGAATTTAGGAATAAAAGAATCATAAGGTCTCAGAAACAGAGCTCCCACTATCAGTCTTAACATTATGAATTAATTAAGAGGAATTCAATAGTAGCAGTGATTGCCTAGGCTGAGCTCTAATGCTTTCCCTTTTCAAGGAACAAAGATTCCTGAACCTGGGAGTAAAACCAGTATCTTTCTATTATCTCCTACTACACTTAATCTGTTTCAAAATCCTTGGTGTAAATGTTTTCCTGAAGGCATGTGATTTGGAAAGAAGAACAATGATATTATCATTGCTGAACATTGGCTAACAGTGAACAGAGAGAGGACTGTGTGGTAGCTGGAGAGTGATGTGGGGTTAAGGGCGGGAATTTTAATGAAATTGCAGATACGATAATCCTTTATATTGATGTGAATAATCCAGTAAAGATGAAAAGCAGATCATTTAAGAGAAAAGGGAAAATTGTAGTAGTCAAGTTTGTAAAAAGTTGATGTATTCTAGTACACAAAGGGAAGGATTAGTCTTTGGAAGATGAATAATTTATCTGTTGAAACAGGGAGCAAGACAGACTGGGAACAGATGCTCAGGGTGGGAGCATGAGGAAATAATCCTCTTTGTGTTTCTTAGATTTTTTCAGTGCAACCAAGAATACCAACTATTGAAAGTGAGGAGTTTGTGAGAGCTTTAGTGGTTTGAGGAGGGTGATGGAAATAGCAGTATGTAGTTGGTATGTTGGGCAGACTTTGGTGTTCTTCAGGTGATATATATTAGTATATTGTCCTTCAGTTGTGGTTGGCTGTGAACTCCCAATCATAGAAAGAAGAGATCTGGATTTAACAAGCATTTTATGTTGTCAGGTGCATAAGTGGGAGAGAAACGGGCATGAGGCAGTTATGCAAGTTTACAAGAGAATGATTGTAATGATGGACCATAGAACAAGTGGCAAGTTGAGGAAATCGGTAGGTAAGAAAGAAGTGAGACCATGAGAAATGTGAAACGAAGTGATAAATTGACTGGAATTACCAAGTTGGTCAAATACTATCATCATGGGGTAATAGAGAGAAAGAAATGCAATATTTCCACTCAAAGCATTTTCTTAAGGCATCTGGCAATTTCTAAGAAATACTTTTTGTTAGGTCAAGTCTATATAAAGGAATATGCGAACCATTAAGGTTTGATAGGTGTTTATGCAGCCCAGCTGTTCTTCTAAATCTACCTTGGCAGTCCTGGCCTTAGCTGAAAAGGAGAAATGAAGTAAAGAATAACACTATTCACCAGATTCAACTATAATTGACCAAAAACTTATTCTACCGCATTTTTATCAATGAGGAAGACATTAAGTACATTTTAAGGATCATCTTTGATATTTAAACCTATTTGAAGAAGCCAAAAAGCTGAGTAGAAAATGTATTATATGTGTATCAGTAAGAGATAAACTTCAGCTGCTGTAACAGAGACCCAAAATAACAGAGGCTTAAAAAAGGTACCAGCATGTTTGTCTTCACCCGGCATAAAAGAAGCCCAGGTTAGGTGCTACAGGATGGCAACTCCATAATGTCATCATTGTCCTATGCTTCTATTGTGGTTAGCACATGGTTTCCGTTCTCAATGTCATCCCATGTTTTCCAAATGGTGGTGGAAATTCCAATCATTGTATTCATATTTCAACAAGGAAAAAGGAAGAGAGAGGAAGGAAAACTAGCACCTGACACCTGAGAGCACTTTTAAAAGAACTTTAATGGAAGCACCAACAATAACTTCCATTGGCCTTCTCTAAATGCAGAGATTACAAAGTGTGTTTCTTTGACCATGGTGTTTTGCCATCCACAACAATTAAAGATTCAATTAATTAGAAGGAAGGGAGGAAGGAAGGAAAGAAAGAAGGAATATTGGGTAAGTAACCAGCCATCTTTGTCACAAAAGTGTCTGGTATGTCAAAACATTTCGCAAAACAGTAATAGAATAGTGACACTTTACAATAAAATATTTAGAACTGGTAGTTTTAGCTATAAAAGAGCAACCTACAAGTGATTTGCTAAACAAATGATTTCTCTCTTTTTTGGTGTTTTCCTTTCCTTTGTTTTTTATTGGTGTTTTGAATTTGGTATAATAACTTGAAACGTATGTTTTGTGTATAAATAAGTATAGTAAACTTGAGATCAGTTAGAATATTGTTTTAGGGCAATAACAAAAGAATAGTTGGGAATGAGCTGTGACACTGGAAAAATACAATGAAAATGCAAGAAAATGCAAATTAGATGGCCTAACAGCACATTTATGGATGCCATAAATCTCTAAAACTAGTTTAACTCATTTTCCATTCTCCATCCACTTTTCAGAAAAGGTTAAAAAGACCTTTAGAAAATCAGGTTTTCATAGGGAATTTAACATATTTATCTTACCAATTTGTCAATTAGTAATAAAAATAAAATATATCATTGATTACCATAAAAAGCTCTGAAAATACCCCAAGTTATTGAAATTTGTGAAAGAGTGTTTTTGAAGTGCAAAGTCTATTTAAATATCCCAGGGTGCAAGCCAAACAAAAGTCTATCAATAGCCCTGTTTCTTTTCAAACAATGCAAAATTAGATTATTGAAATATGAGAGTGCTTCTGTGTCCTTGTCAGAAGAAACATTATGTGTAAATCAAAGGAGCTTGACACCAGCAGTGGAATTCATTTCATGCTTTTCTTTTTCTTTTTACATAAAGCAAATCGTCTTTAGATCTTCAGCTTATGATACCGAATGTTTGAAATTTTAAAAGTCATTCAGTGTTTACACTACCCTCTGGGCAGAAAGCTTGTCCGTATTCACAATAGGCCCATATGTATGCTGTTATTTCTCTCTTGCTTATACTGTTTAAGACCTCATACATAATATAAGTAGATTTTTTTTTCCTGCTCCTGTCAGAAACTTCTGCGCAAAATTGCTGGTTTTAAAGGATGTCTCTATAGAACACCCCTGTTTTTCTCCTGCAAAGTTTGGGTAGATCTCTAAGAAAGACACAGAGCCAGAAATATAGACATCAAAACATCATCTTCTTTACTGACAAAGCTATTTAGAGAGAGTGGCTTAAGTCTGGGGCAACAATGGGCTGCTTCCTGCATCGTAGAAATGAACTGCCTCATCCAGTCACAGGCAGCCTTTCCTGTTAAACTGTCTGTATGGCCCAAATGCAGATGGGAATAAAACCTTCCTGCAAGCAGTAAGATCCCCAAATCAGGAAGTTAGAGGCCTAATTCCCCCTTCTCACTCTTCCTCCTATTGTGAGTTATTAAAGGGTGAGAGAGAGAGAGAAGCCTAGAGGCTCAGTGATTCTTGAACTGTGGTCCTTGGGCAAGAATCATCAGCAACTTGCTTTAAAGGCAGATTCTCAGGGTGTGGCCACATCTGCTGAATGAGAGGCTCTGGGCACGAGGTAGAACAATCTGTGTGCTTTAACAAACCTTCCAGATGATTCTGACACAAGTTTGAGAACTACCACTCTAGCAATTTTATTCCTTAGAAACATGAGAAGTGGGAATACGTGTTCCTTCTTCATATTCTTCAGCTTTATTCTCTTAATGTTGTCTTGAAACTATGCTTACAGTGATCTCAGGAACTGGCTAACCCTTAGGGGGTGGGATCAGCCCTGCATGAAATCAGTCTTCCCCCTCATGAAGCCTTGCAGGGGACAGTATTGATGTTTGCTCCAAACCCCACCTGGGCCACCTCAGCTGTGGTGGAGGTCCCCTGACAGCTTGCTACTACAGGAGCCTGTCTCAAACCAGTCTTCCTAAGGACTTGATTTGACGCAGGAAGCTTTATCAGCTGCGCTCAAGGCAACATAGACGTGCCAGGGATCTAACGCCCCCAGAGACATTCCTTAACCAAAGAGGGACACAAGTCAAAGGGTAAGAAACACAGCTTCCCACTCATTCAGGGGGAAGATTCCGAGGCATTCTACATGATTCTTCAGAGGGTCCACACTAGAATGGAAACCTTTTGGCCTATAGTGATAACATGCTCATGATTCTAAAGAATGCACCTTTTCCCTTTTTCTTTCTCTCTCTCTCTCTTTTTTTTTTTTCTTTGCTATTTTCTTTCCTCCGTCTTACTTTTCCTACTCTGACTTGTGCTTCCTGAGATCCTTTCCCTAATCAACTATATGACATGAAGTTCTTTCCTCAGAGCTGCTTTTGGGGATACTCATACTTGGGAATGTCCTTACCTTAATAACTATTGCTGCCCTTTTGTATCTCCCCAGATAGCTACTGGTGGGCACTATATGTTTGTTTTCAGAAGGCTTTGAAATGTGATAGAAGAGTACATTAATTCATTAACTACACGGCCTGAAAATTCTCTCTCTATTATTCTCCATGCTAAATTATGTCCAGCTACGTTGTTCAATAGAGCCCTTCAGAGCTGCTGCAATTAGACTAAATCATGACATCAAGATATTCCAATTATGCAATAGCAAGCACAGAGATGCTCAAACTTTAATATATGGTCTAATTATTAAATTCCCAGAGAGAAATAAAACTTCAAAGATTAAAGTTCTAAAGAAATTAGTCCAAAGTAATTAATATCCAAAATTAAATTCTCCTGCCCTTGCAACATAAAGTCTGAAGAAAGTCCAAAAGTTTTAAGTGTAAGTAAAGTCCAAAGAATCAAGTTCTACCCTAATTTCTTATTTTGTTCTGGTTTGGTGAGAGAGGACCTTGAAAATTTTATGGTTTTGGGATAACTTCAATATCTATATCCTGGGCTAGTTCTCACTGGATTTAAGTGTACTATCTTTCCTTTTGTTTTCAAATGGTCACGTCTCTTCTTTTATCATTATTTCCTTGTATTCTGCCCTTTATTGGACTGCATAACTTTTAGAATACTATTTTATCTCCACTATTGGCTTATTAGCCATACTTCTTTGTTTAATATATTTTAGGTGCAGCTGTAAGCTATATTTACAATATGCAACTTTAACTTATACCAATGTATTTTCAAATAATATTTTACTACTTCACATTAAAATAAGAACCTTAAAACAGTGATCATTGATCTTCCGCTCTCCATCCTTTGTGATAATATTGTCAAACATTTTACTTCTTTTTTTTTTTTTTTTCATTTCGTGTTTTTTTAATTGCTTCTAGAAATGCAGAGTGGTGGGATTTATAAAATGGAAAAAATAATTTTTAAAGCGTGTTTGGGGAAATTCTTTTTTTTTTTTTTTCTTTTTTTTTTAATTTTTTGTTTATTGCAGTAAGATTGGTTTATAACATTGCAAAAATTTCAGGTGTACATCATTGTACTTCTATTTCTGCATGGACTACATCATGTTCACCACCAAAATACTAATTACAACCCATCACCACACACATGTACCGAATTATCCCTTTCACCCTCCTCCCTCCCCCCTTCCCCTCTGGTAACCACCAATCCAATCTCTGTCTCTATGTGTTTGTTTATTGTTGTTATTATCTACTACTTAATGAAGGAAATCATACGGTATTTGGCCTTCTCCCTCTGACTTATTTCACTTTGCATTATACCCTCAATGTCCATCCATGTTGTCACAAATGGCTGGATTTCGTCGTTTCTTATGGCTGAGTAGTATTCCATTGTGTATATATACCACAGCTTCTTTATCCATTCGTCCCTTGATGGGCACTTAGGTTGCTTCCAAGTCTTGGCTATCGTGAATAAGGCTGCAATGAACACAGGGGTGCATGTACCTTTGCAAATTGGTGTTTACAAGTTCTTTGGATAAATACCCAACAGTGGAATAGCTGGATCATATGGTAGCTCTATCGTTGATTTTTTGAGGAATTTCCATACTGTTTTCCATAGTGGCTGCACCAGTTTGCACTCCCACCAGCATTGTATGAGAGTTCCCTTCTCTCCACATCCTCTCCAACACATGTTGTTTCCTGTCTTAATTATAGCCATTCTGACGGGCGTGAGGTGATATCTCATTGTAGTTTTGATTTGCATTTCCCTGATAGTTAGTGATTTTGAACATCTTTTCATGTGTCTGTTGGCCATCTGTATATCTTCTTTGGAGAAATGTCTGTTCAGGTCTTTTGCCCATTTTTTAATTGGGTTGGTAGTTTTTTTGTTGTTGAGATGCATGAGTTCTTTATATATTTTGGAGATTAAGCCCTTATCAGATGTATGGTTTGCAAATATCTTCTCCCAATTGTTAGGTTGTCTTTTCTTTTTGTTGATGGTTTCCTTTGCTGTGCAGAAGCTTTTTAGTTTGATGTAGTCCCATTTGTTTATTTTTTCTATTGTTTCTCTTGCCCGGTCAGATGTGGTGTTTGAAAAGATGTTGCTAAGACTGATGTCAAAGAGCATACTGCCTATGTTTTCTTCTAGAACTTTCACAGTTTCAGGTCTTACATTCAAGTCTTTAATCCATTTGGAGTTAATTTTTGTGTATGGTGTAAGGTAAGGATCTACTTTCATTTTTTTGCATATGGCTATCCAGTTTTCCCAACACCATTTGTTGAAGAGACTTTCTTTTCCCCATTGTATGTTCTTGGCTCCTTTGTCAAAGATTAGCTGTCCATAGATGTGTGGGTTTATTTCTGGGCTTTCGATTCTATTCCATTGATCTGTGTGTCTGTTTTTGTGCCAGTACCATGCTGTTTTGGTTACTATAGCTTTGTAGTATATTTGGAAATCAGGGAGTGTGATACCTCCAGCTTTGTTCTTTTTTCTCAGGATTCCTTTAGCTATTCGGGGTCTTTTGTTGTTCCATATGAATTTTAGGATTCTTTGTTCTATTTCTGTGAAAAATGTTGTTGGAACTTTGATAGGGATTGCATTGAATCTATAGATGGCTTTAGGAAGTATGGACATCTTAACTATGTTAATTTTTCCAATCCAAGAGCACGGACTATCTTTCCGTTTCTTTGTGTCTTCTTCAATTTCTTTCAGAAATGTTTTATAGTTTTCGGTGTACAGATCTTTCACCTCTTTGGTTAAGTTTATTCCTAGGTATTTTATTCTTTTTGTTGCAATTGTAAATGGGATGGTATTCTTAATTTCTCTTTCTGCTACTTCGTTGTTAGTGTACAGAAATGCAACTGATTTTTGTATGTTGATTTTGTATCCTGCAACTTTACCATATTCGTTTATTACTTCTAAAAGTTTTCTGGTGGATTCTTGAGGGTTTTCTATATATAAAATCATGTCATCTGCAAATAGTGACAGTTTCACTTCTTCCTTTCCAATTTGGATCCCTTTTATTTCTTTCTCTTGCCTGATTGCTCTGGCTAGGACTTCCAATACTATGTTAAATAGGAGTGGTGACAGTGGGCATCCTTGTCTGGTTCCTGTTCTTAGAGGGATAGCTTTCAGTTTTTCACCATTGAGGATGATATTAGCTGTGGGTTTCTCATATATGGTCTTTATTATGTTGAGGTACTTTCCTTCTATACCTATTTTATTCAGAGTTTTTATCATAAATGGATGCTGTATCATGTCAAATGCTTTCTCTGCATCTATTGAGATGATCATGTGATTTTTGTTCTTCATTTTATTAATGTGGTGTATTACGTTGATTGATTTGCGAATGTTAAACCATCCCTGCATACCTGGAATAAATCCCACTTGATCATGGTGTATAATCTTTTTAACGTATTGTTGTATGCGATTTGCTAGTATTTTGTTGAGGATTTTTGCATCGATGTTCATCAGTGATATTGGCCTGTAATTTTCTTTTTTTGTGTTGTCCTTGTCTGGTTTTGGTATCAGGGTAATGTCAGCTTCGTAGAATGAGTTAGGGAGCTTCCCCCTCCTCAATTTTTGGAAGAGTTTGAGAAGGATAGGTATTAAGTCTTCTTTGAATGTTTGGTAGAATTCACCAGGGAAGCCGTCTGGTCCTGGACTTTTATTTTTGGGGAGGTTTGTGATTACTGTTTCGATCTCCTTACTGGTGATTGGTCTATTCAAATTCTCTACTTCTTCTTGATCCAGTTTTGGAAGGTTCTATGATTCTAAGAATTTATCCATTTCTCCCAGATTGTCGAATTGGTTGGCATATAGCTTTTCATAGTATTCTCTTATAATCTTTTGTATTTCTGAGGTGTCTGTTGTAACCTCTCCTCTTTCATTTCTGATTTTACTTATTTGTGCCTTCTCTCTTTTTTTCTTGGTGAGTCTAGCTAAAGGTTTGTCTATTTTGTTGATCTTTTCAAAGAACCAGCTCTTGGTTTTATTAATTTTTTCTATTGTTTTTTTGGTCTCTATTTCATTTATTTCTGCTCTAATTTTTATTATTTCCCTTCTTCTACTGATTTTGGGCTTTGTTTGTTCTTCTTTTTCCAGTTCCTTTAGGTGCATTTTTAGATTGTTTATTTGAGATTTTTCTTGTTTGTTGAGATAGGCCTGTATCGCTATAAACTTCCCTCTTAGAACCGCTTTTGCTGTATCCCATAAATTCTGGCATGTGGTATTTTCATTTTCATTTGTATCCAGGTATTTTTTGGTTTCTTCTTTGATTTCTTCGTTAACCCAGTCGTTGTTCAGTAGCATTTTGTTTAATCTCCATGTATTTGTGGCTTTTCTGATTTTCTTCCTATAGTTGATTTCTAGTTTCATACTATTGTGGTCAGAAAAGATGCTTGGTATTATTTCAATCTTCTTAAATTTATGGAGTCTTGTTTTGTGGCCTAATATGTGATCAATCCTGGAGAATGTTCCATGTGCATTTGAAAAGAACGTGTATTCTTCTGTTTTTGGATGGAATGCTCTGTATATATCTACTAGGTCCATCTGTTCTAAGGTGTCGTTTAAGGCCAATGTTTCCTTATTGATCTTCTGTTTGGATGATCTATCCGTTGGTGTAAGTGGAGTGTTAAAGTCCCCTACTATTACTGTGTTACTGTCTATTTCTGTTTTTATGTCTGTTAATAATTGCTTTATATATTTAGGTGCACCTACATTGGGTGCGTAGATATTTACAAGTGTTATATCCTCTTGTTGGATTGTTCCCTTGATCATTATGTAATGCCCTTCTTTGCCTCTTTTTACAGTTTTTGTTTTAAAGTCTATTTTGTCTGATATGAGTACTGCTACCCCAGCTTTCTTTTCATTGCCATTTGCATGGAGTATCTTTTTCCATCCCTTCACTTTCAGTTTGTGAGTGTCTTTAGGTCTGAAGTGTGTCTCTTGTATGCAGCATATATATGGGTCTTGTTTTTTTATCCAGTCAGCCACCCTATGCCTTTTAATTGGGGCATTTAGTCCATTGACGTTTAAAGTAGCTATTGATAAGTATGTACTTACTGCCATTTTTTAACTTTTTTTTTTTCTCAGTGTTTTAGTAGTCCTTCTCTGTTCCTTACTTCTTCTATACAGAATTGATGGTCACTTTAGTTTGACCTCTGTCTGAAAGCTGTACTCTTTAACTACCCTCCTCCCTCCTTTTATGTTTTTTGTATCATATCTAACCTCTTTTTTGTGCATTTGTATCCATTACGTTCTAATCATGGAAATAGATAATTTTTCCTATTTGTGGTCTTCTCTTTTCCCCTTAAATCAGTCCCTTTAACATTTCTTGTAACACTGGTTTCTTGGTGACAAACTCCTTTAATTTTTGCTTATCTGGGAGTATTTTGATCTCTCCTTCCATTTTGAACGATAACCTTGCTGGGTAGAGTATTCTTGGCTGTAAGTTTTTTCCTTTTAGCACTTTAAATATATCATGCCATTCTCTTCTAGCCTGTAAGGTTTCTGCTGAGAAGTCAGCTGATAGCCTTCTGGGGTTTCCTTTGTATGTAACTTGACATTCTCTTGCGGCTTTTAGGATTCTCTCTTTATCTTTAATTCTGGACATTTTGATTATGATGTGTCTTGGTGTGGGCCTCTTTGGGTTTATCTTGTTTGGGGCTCTCTGTGCCTCCTGTACCTGGATGTCTGTTTCCTTCCTTAGGTTAGGGAAGTTTTCATCTATTATTTCTTGAAATAGATTCTCTGCCCCCTTGTCTCGCTCTTCTCCTTCTGGGACACCTATAACACGGATGTTTGTGCGCTTGATGTTGTCCCAGAGGTCCCTTAGACTGTCCTCACTCTTTTTAATTCTTTTCTCTTTTACCTGTTCACCTTGGGTAATTTCTTCTAGTCTTTCTTCCAGCTCACTGATCCGTTCTTCTGTATCCTCTACTCTGCTTTTGAGTCCCTCTAATGAGTTTTTCATTTCCAGTATTGTATTCTTCATATCTGATTGGTTCTTTTTTATATCTTCCATTTCTTTGTTGACATTCTCACTGAGTTCATCTATTCTTCTCCCCAGATCAGTGAGCATCCTTAACACTCTTAGTTTGAACTCTCTGTCAGGTAGGTTGCTCATTTCTGTTTCACTTAGTTCCTTTTCTGGGGTTTTGTCCTGTTACCTTACTTGGAATGTATTCTTTTGCCTCCTCATTTTGCCTCTTTCCCTGTGCTTGTGTCTACATATTAGGTAGGTCAGCTACGTCTCCTGCTCTTGGATAGGTGACCTTATGTAAGTGATGGCTTAGGAGGCTTCCAGTGTGCTTCCCTCAGTTCTCAATGTTCCAGGGGTGGCCCCTATGTGGGCTATGTGTGTCCTTCTATTGTGGCCTGTTAGCTCTCCCTATAGGCGCCCAGGGAGGCTGAGTTATGCTCCTGGCCAGCTGTTGTAATGCTCAGCTGCTTGTAGTTGTTGTGGGCCCTTCAGTCTCTTTATCAGGTGTGGGGAGCCCCAGCACAGTTGGCTGTAAGTTCTAATACCACATTTGTGTTGCAGTATTTCTTTTCAGTGAGTAGGCCCCCAGTGTGGCAGGTTGTTAGGCTCAGGGCCTTACAATTGCTGTAAACCTCTAGCCTATTAGGTCTCTTGTCAGCTCTCTGAGGATTGCAGCTGGGTGGGGCTGCCCTCAGGCACAGGAGCACCCAATTGTTTCAGGTTTTGGAAGGTGGGGCAAACCTCCTATGTGGGTCTTTGAGAAGCACAAGTCTTCTGCAGCTGACAAGCCCTGTTGCCCACAGGTCCACACACACAGTCAACACAGTCCTGGCCCGTGTGAGCACCCCGACCTCCCCAAATGGACCCAGTCTCTCCACGGCGGGAGCCCCACACACTCCGCCACCACCCCACACTCTCCACCCGATCCTTGTGCACACCCTGCCCCGCTCAAGTCAGCTCAGTTGCCAGGCTGCAGAGAATCCAGTCACCAATCTATGCAGGCCCACAGGTTGCCTGAGGGCTTGTTGCTGGGTGGGGCCAGTCTCTAGGGTGGGCTGCCTGCCCTGGCTGAGCTGGATTAAATCGGTGCTCTAGCGGGTGGAGCAGACCCTGGGCTAGCAGGTCTCAGGGAGAACTCTAATGGCGTCTGTGTCAGCACGCTCACACCAGGCCACAACAATGGCTGCCGCCAATGTCCCAGTCCCTGGAGAGGTCTCACCCCTCACCGAGATGCACTCAGGGCCTATTAGGTGAGTCTCTTGTCACCGAAGCCCTGTGTACCTTTCTTTCTGGTGATTTTAGGATGCTTTCTGGAACGGGTGAGTTTGTACGCAGGCCCTTTAAGAGCCAGTTTTAGTTTCTTTGTGAACCAGGTTTTCTGGGGGTGCTACCCAATGCTTTAGTAGCAGGCAAAGTCAGATATTATGCCACTGGTGTCGATTGTGCTGGGTCCACAAAATGCCCACAGCAGGGGCGCTCCCCGGCTCAGGACCCCGCGCCTCCAGGGAGGCTGCGTACCTGTGAGCTGCTCCCAGCGGCCGTGAAGCTGGCGGCTTGTGAAGGCGGCGTTTTTCCTCTCCAGAAGGGAGTCTCTGCCTCTTCCACCTCAATTAGGAGTGTCCGTTGTTGCAGGAGTTCCTCTCATCCAGTTTTCAGTTCTGTCTCAGGGGTAATTTTTCCACGAGTAGTTGTAAATTGGCTGTGTCCACGGGAGGAGGTGAGTTCAGAGTCTGCCTACGCCGCCATCTTGACTCCGCCCCCAAACATTTTACTTCTATATATGTTATAAACTCAAAAATACATTGTTTTATTTTTGCTTTAACTAGTTAAATATCTTTCAAAGAGATTATTTTTTTAAAAAATGAGTACAAAACTTTTACATTTACCATTTCTTATCCTGCTCATTCTTTCTTGTAAATCCAAATTTCTGAATTTTCCTTTGTCCTAATAAACACCTTTTAACAATTTTATCAGCCTTTGTTGGTCTAAAATTATTTGATTTTTTCTTTCACTGAAGAATATTTCTATTGGAAATTGAAATTTGGGTAGATATTTTTTTTCCTTTTACCACTTTACAGATGTTGGTCTATTATCTTGTGGCTTGCATGGTTTTTAACAAAAAGTAGGTTATAGTTCTTGTCTTTTTTTTTTCATTTCTCTGGCTGCTTTTCAAGGTTTTCACTTTTTTGTTAGGTTTCAGCAATTTAATTGTGCTATGGTTTGGTTTTGTTTTCTTTATTTAGATTTATCCTGCTGGGATTGCTTAGCTACTTGGACTTTGGGGTACATATTTTACAACAAGTTTGGAAAAAAATTGGCCATTGTTTTCAAGATTTATGCTCTCTCCCTCAATTAGGAATTCAATTATAGATATATCTGACTTCTTCATATTTTCCCATAGACCACTAAAATCTGTTCATTTTTTCCTCTTCCACCTTTCTTCTTGCTGTACTTTAGCTTAGACAGTTTCTATTGCTCTGACCTCCAGGTCATAAATCTTTTGTCTACATGTCTAATCTGCTGTTACACCCAACCAAAGTATTTTTAAAAATTTATTTCAGATATTACGCTTTTCAAGTTTAGAAGTTCTATTTGTTTTTTATAATCCCCATTCTTTCTTAATTGTGTACCTGTTTTCCTTTAAATCTTTGAAACTGTCTATACTCAATCTTTTAGTGATCTTCTATGCTAATTTCATGATCTCTGAAATTTTATATATGTCTCTCTATCGATCTATATTTTTCCTGCATATGAGTCACATTTTCCTGCTTCTCATGTCTGTTAATTTTTTTTATTGGATGATGGAAATTGTTGAGAGAGATTTGCTGGATTCCTTTGATAAGTGTTGAATTTCGTTTGGCATTAATTTACCTTCATATCTGTTAGATATTTTTGAGGCTTTTTTTTAAAAACTCTATTTGAGTATGTCTACAGTAGCCTTTACACTATGGTTTGTTTCATTATCTTTCTAAGATGTGATGTTTCTGGAATCTCTATGAGGTGTTTAATGAGTCTTTTTAATCTATTTTTTCTATTAGGTGTCTCCAGTCTGGAGTCTGGTTAGTCCAACTCATATGTCACCTATCCCTAAGTAAGCCCTTGGAGCTTTTAATTTTATAGGTCCCTAGTTGTAGTTCTTTCCATAATCATTGCACTTTGCCTGACTTTGTAAAGTTTCATTATATGCACTGAGTCAAAGCCTCAACAGACTCCTATTCAGATTTTTGTAGCTCTTTCTCTCTGCATCTTTCTCTCCTTTCTGGTATTCTGCCCTACAAATTCCAGGTCCCAAGCTTTCCTGAATACCCATCTCTTAGTACAGTGAGACCCTCCAATTCCCCTTCCCTGCATCAATGTCTACTAAATGCCTCTAGGCAGAAAGCTGAGGCAACGATACATTTTTTTTCCTTTTTTCTCTTCTTTCAGGGATCATAATTTTCTGCTGCTGGTTTTCCAATATTTGATAACAGTTGTTTCATATTTGTTCTATTTATTTATGGCAGAGGGCTTATCTGTTATAAGTTTTCCTCCATGACCTTGTGTCTCATAGGAACCATTCTTAAAAGACTGAAAGGTTTTATTAGTTAAAGAAAAGTTTTCTTATGACCTTCACTTTTAAAATTTCTGAAAGTTAATAGACATTGCTAGTGTTGACAGCATCAACACTATAGCAAATAAATTTAGAAATTGTAAGTAATGCTTGTTTAGTTCTCAGAGTCCAGTACTTAATTCTGCCACAAAATCATAGCAGGTACTCAGTAGTATATGAATGGAGAAGAATGAATGACAGCAACAACAAAAAGATTTGTTTTGGCTGTGACAAAGTGTGAGTCTTTCTATATCAATTGCTCAAGATTAAAGAACTTATACTTAATTGATCATAACCACCCATAAATAGGTTAAATTTTTTTTTTTTTTTTTTTTTTTGATGAGGAAGATCATCCCTGAGCTAACATCCATGCCAATCTTCTGTATTTTGTATGTGGGACACGTCCACAGCGTGGCTTAACAAGTGGTGCATAGGTCGGCACCCGGGATCAAACCCATGAACCCCAGGTCACTGAAGTGGAGCACGTGAATTTAACCACTACACCATAGGGCCGGCCATATAAATAGGTTAATTTTATCACTATGTGTGAAGACAAGACTATTTGTTGTCTACCAAATAACTTTCTATAGTTTTCTTTAGTAATAGAGGCCTAATTATAGCCAGCCTCGTGGTCACCCACCTAAAACTACCTTTCCCAGATTTCTTTGAAGCTAAGTGTTGTCCTGTGACAACGTTTTTGCCAGTGGAGTGTGAAAGTAACTAACATATTTAATGTCTGGATTTTGACCATAAAAGGGAAGATATGTGCCTTCCCTTCCCTTTTTCTCTGTTTCTGCTTGTTGAAATATGGACCTGACGGTGTTAGCTGGAGGAGCTATTTTAATTTGGAGAAAGAAAGTTATATTTTGAAGTTAGCAGAAGAAAAAGATAGGTTTCTGGGTGTAGCAGGTTGAATAATGTCTTCACAAATGCTACTCATATGTTAATCCCTGGAACTTTTGAATGTTATGTTATACTGCAAAGCGGACTTACATATGTGATTAAGTTAAAGATCTTGAGATGGGGATATTATCCAGGTGGGCTCTAAATATAAGGGTCCTCATACAAGGGAGGCAAAAAGTCAAAGAAGGAACTAAGAAATGTGATAATAGAAGCAAGAGTTTAGAGCGATTTTATAAATAGACTGAGGAATGCAGATAGCCCCAAAGAGTCAGAAATTGCAAGGAAATAGATTTTCCCCAAAGACTCCAAGATGAACCAACCCACTAGGCACCTTGACTTTAGTTCAGTAAAACATTTGGACTTTTGGCTTCTGGAAATGTAAGAGAATAATACATTTGTGTTGCTTTAAGTTGCTAAATCTGTGGTAATTTGTTACAGCATCAATAGAAAACTAATAACACTGGGTTATGCCACAAGATCAAGTTACCAAACTGTCCTTTGGCATCTACAAGGGCTTATATTTTGTTTAAGCTACTGTATTTGGGTCTCATTGGTATAACAACTTAACCCATACCCACACTATCAAGCCACCGTACCACTTTATGACTACGTCAGGACTGATATCTCATTTAAGCCACTGACTGTACTGTTGCTTTGTTTATTACAGCATTTTAACCAACGTCTTATCTTTATTTATCAGATTTATTTCCCATTTCTGCTACAGTCCAGTAGTGGATTGGTAGAGGGGCTCTGTTTCATACAGTCATTCAGTCATCCAGAATCCTTCTATCTATAAGCACAGTATCATGTAAAATAATGCTACTCCATTTCCTTGTTCCAGTCTGTGAACTATTTGTTACCTATCTATGAGGTGAAGTATAGAAATTATGAGTAAGTTTTTAAAAATTTTGTAGTAATTTCATACTGCTACATCATCTATATAAGTGATCTTATTTTCTGTTAACTAGAAATTGAAGAAAGAAAAAAGATCCCTATCACAGATAGTTTTAGAATCACTTCCCTAAGGCCTTTGAATCCTCCACTGGATCCTTTGGGTTTCTTCAGCAGACAGCAGAAGGGACAATGTGTGATGGACTGTGTAGGTTTCACAGGGCAGGCCTTCTGGTAACAGATAGTACTTTTAGCTACTTACCAGGACTCACAATTAGTGCATTAGGGAGTTTGAGAAAGGTAAGCTAGCTCTGACTTCAGCAAGAAAAGGGAATAATTCAGTGTGCATCTAGCCTGATTTTGCCACAAGAAAACAATGCTCCTAAGCTTTCTGGGAGAAATATCAAACCATGCAGAGTGCCATCTCGCAGAAAACATTTAAGACAATCATATTATCTCTTGGGAGCAGTCATTTTTGGACCCAGTGTCACATAAAATTACTTGCATTTGTGAAACCAGGTCCGTAGGGATTTCTCCAAGGCCCTACATTATTTCAGCTGGCATGTATCCTTTAGCTGATTCTGAGACTAAAATTGAGATTAATGTTTCTGACAGCTGTGCCTTCAGGGGACTACTGCAGACCTCAACCTCACCAAGAGCTCCACAATGTATCATTTCCTCATTTTAGAAAGTACTGTATTTATTTCTGCTACATTTTCCCCTGCTTCTAATGCTCTCTTTCTCTTAGTTGTTCCAATATTTCTTTCAGGAGGGTTCAGCCACTTTAACCATCTTCTTAATTGAGACCGTTTCCTTTTTCCTTTGGTAGGGCACTATGCTAGTAACAAGCGTCTTCCATCTTTTTTATTACTCTCTGCTTTCTGGCCCAAATGTTTTTGTTCTCATGTATTTTTCTATATGTTATCCCGTGGGATTTGTCATGGTGCGAGCTTTGAAAATATTGCATCTGGGTCTGCCCAAAGCATTCACAGTTCAAACAAATATTTTCCACCTTCTCCTTACTGATTTGAGTAATCCCACCCAAGGGTTATTCTTCCATTAGAGCAGTATCTAACCTATGCCCAGACATGATCCATCATTATCTTGCCTAGATTCATTTTAGTATGTTGCATCCTGGCTATGTCTTCCCTCAGAGTCTTAATTCCATAGATTTTCTGGTCATGTGCCCTTAGGTGCAGAAGATAGCTCCATGCCCACCTGCAATATCTGTCACTTTAAAATCCATCCAGGGATGATGTGAGAATTTTATACTGCTCCTCAGTCTTTCTAACACAATTTTTTCCCACAATTTGTGTAAACACTTGATAAAGATCTATGAAATATTATTCTTATCGTTGTGTATCTTCACATTTATGAGGTCAGGTCATGTCCCTCCTCTGCTTGAAATTTTATAGTAGCCCCCAATGTCACTCAGATTAAGAGCCAGTCTTCTCAATGCCTTTCATGACCACAAATGTTCTGATTTTGCAATGTCTTCTTATCCTGCTACTCTCACCCTTGCAAGCTCCACTCCAGCTGCACTTAATGCTCACTGCCTCTTTGTCCTTAAATGTAACAGGCATTTGCAGTTGGCTAGTCCCTCAGCCTCAAGATTCTTTCCAGACCCCACAAGACTCAGTTCTGACGAATTTCAACTATTTGGTTAAATATCCCTTACTCAATGAAGCCTACCCAGACATCATTCATAAAATTATAGCTAGTCCCCACCCTCCTACACTTGTGGTCCCTCTAGACTTTATTTATTGATAGTGCTATTACTTTCTACCAAGTTTCATACATCCTAATGTACTATCTACTCTGTCATTTTTTCGCTCATATTTTAACATCTTTGAAATAGGGATACATTCTACAATGTATGGTTATAAAATCAATGTGTCTATTAAGCTGGTAGCATTATTTTTTGTTAGTGGTATATAAATAATAGCATCTTAGATTTAATTAAATAATGTAAATTACTTATTTAATATGTTTATAGTTTATTTTAGGGTTTTTTTCACTGGAAGAGATTCCTTCTCTCTCTCTCTCTCTCTCTGTCTGTCTCTCTGCGTTTTGGTGCCTAGAACAGTGCCTTGCCCATATTTATGACTTGATCAATGTTTGCTGAATGAATGCACATGAATAGATGGATAAATGTTTCTCATTAGTTCCTGATTCAGGATCCCTTTGAAGAATTACTCTCATCTGCTCTCCGAGATTTTTTTCCACTCTCCCCTGCCGTCAGATTGCTGGGGACTACCTATGGTTTTATTAAATAGACAACTAAAACATTTTCTCATTTTTTAATGATATCTTTTTTTAAGATATGCCTCTCCATAGTGTGTGTTTGTGTGTGTGTGTGTGTGTGTGTGTGTGTGTAGTGGACTTCAAGCTCTAATTTTCCTTTTTACATCTGGCTGCTCTGTCCTCTAAGATGTCCTCCTAAGTAAATCTCTGTTTCTCTAGTTTAATCAGTGATTCTTCCTTTATTTTGTTTTCATTTTCTACCACTTGTGTCTTGATGGAAAATTAAATTATATTTTTTAAACCACTTCAGTTCCTCCTTGACATCCTGAGCAAATCTAATTCTTAGAGACAGTGGAGGTATGGAACTTTAATTGCTGTTTTAGGCTTTAAGTTTGCAGTGCTTTTCATTGAGTTGTTTCTCTATCAGCCCTCGAGATTTTTTTCCTAAAATAAGATAGTTTTCACTTTGTATTTGTCTATTAATATAATATATAATCTTTCTTTGGCTAAAGACACATTACGGATCTCTGCAGTCTAAAGCCATGATTAGGGTTTATATAAATAAGGAAACCAGAGTACTTGTTCCACATTGCAATGGGCTGGTGCTTAAGAGCCTTTGAACAAGCCCCTGTTTGCAGAAGGTAGCCCTGCGAGATCTCTCCTTTGTAACTAAAAGAAGTTAATGGAATTGGAGTAGTCACTTCAGTACTGCCTACCTAGGGCTGCTACTAATAATTTAGAGCAATAACCTATACTTAGTGCTTTTAACACTAATGGAAATTAGCTGCCTGTGCATTAGGAAAAAAAACACAAAAACACTGTCTATAGACCTGGTTGAGAAACATAGCGAAAACCACTTATTGATACATAAAAAAGGACCTACCCGTGCTTCAGCCTTGACCAAAATGAGCCTGTGTAACTCAAAGTTGAACTATGACAGCCCATATACAGGGTGACCTGCTTCCCGAGGTCTGTATTTGTTAGACGCAGCTCTGCCTGCATAAACACAGCTATTCATTTATGGAAAAACTATCACCCAAAGGGAGCACATCTAGTTAGCCTATATTTATGGAAGCTTAAGGCCTAAAGGCTGCAGCATAGAGAAACCAAGTTTCCTGCTACAAAAAAAAAAAAAAAAAAAAAAAAAATCAGCTCCAAAGCATTTACCATCAGAGCTAAGTTACTCACTGAAGACATTTCAAAAGTTGTGATTCCTCCTAGTATTATTGTGTCGACCACACATTACTCTTTGTGAATTTCTCAAGGTTTCCTAAAGCATCAGATGCTGGGTTTTTAGGAGATCAGTAAATAACACTATTCTCTTCCCCTCCTGATCTAGTCTGAAGAACCAACGAGAGAAAGATGCAGTAATGAGTCATATAAAGGACAAAATATCGTCTGCATTACAGAATAGCTGCTTAGAGTATGTGGTTGAGATACATGGCGATTATTTAATTGCCATAATTTAATTTGCCCACCAAGTCATGGGCATTGCTGGACAACCATAGACCTCAGCACACAAAAACAGAGCTGATCTCATATTGATGAGAGCAGAACAGGATGCATCCTCCTTGGAGGCAGATCCAAAATGTGGGAAAGGATGAGCTGAATATGCTCAGTCACTCTCAAAACACACCAGCAGATGATTCATCCCTCCATCCACTTGAGGACTTAGTAAGGGCTGGGGAGAGATGCAGTCCTCTACAGGAATCAAAGAGCTGTGTGGAGTCTTTTGTTAATAAGAGCAGACCTCTCAGGTAGATGACTCATTCCCGGATACTATTGTTTTCTATTCACCCACAATTGACTCAGACCTAAATTCATTCAGCCAGAATTCTTTTATGCTATAAGTGAATGTGCTTAGGTACTTTTATGGGTAAGTGAATGTACTGAATCTTGTTTTCGAATATTACAAAATTATTTTTCTTCATAAAATTATAATGTGATTATATCAACATGCATATTTAAATTAGCATGACATGGTTTACTAGACTAGTTTACACGGGTCAATAGGAGTGATATTTCATAGATTACTTCTGTGTGTACAAGTACTAGGTAATGTTACAAAACACTCATGAGGTGGCCGGCACTTAAAGAACAGTATAATCACTAATTAATGTAATGACACTTGTATAACAAGAGAGTTGAAAAAAGGTTAATGTGATAATGAGGCTTATTTGATCTTAAAGATTTAGCAAGAGGGCACTCTCAAGACAGCTTAATTAGATTTTGAGCACCTTTTGCAATTTGCATGTGTACTTAATCCATATGTTCTAAAAATAAATTTTACTTCATTTAAATTAATGAATT
This sequence comes from Ceratotherium simum simum, assembly GCF_057802395.1. Lineage (NCBI taxonomy): Eukaryota > Metazoa > Chordata > Mammalia > Perissodactyla > Rhinocerotidae > Ceratotherium > Ceratotherium simum. Next base: position 25,328,309 of record NC_141911.1, read on the forward strand.
TGTCTAATCTTTTTCTCTGTGTTGTTTTACTGTTATTGGTGATGGTGTTTTCTTGAATTTTTCATTTAATGTGTATTATTTATTATCATTTTTTCCATATTATGCTTAAATTGTAGTTAAATTCAAAATAGTAAAACACTTTAAAATTGCAAAACAACAGCTTGGTGTGTAATTCAGGCAGTTATGACAAGTCATGCCTGGACCCATTTAATTAATCTTTATGTCATTTAGGACACTTTATTGTACCATAAAATACATCAGTAAATTTAATTTCATTATTTGATGCTTGTTTCATTTTTAATCTTGACCAAATGGAAAGAATATTTTAGAAATTAATTTGATAATGAAAGAGAACATTATTTGTGGCAATAATTCAGTCAATAGTACACTGTTTTCTGGTGTCCTGAGAAAATATAGAATTACATTTTCACATTCTATATTTAGGTTTTGATGAGTTTTTAAAATTAATACCTTTTTATGCTTTTCTTATATTTATGAGTGATTATTATAATTTATTTACGATTTGTACTACTCATTCCTTATTCCTTTTTCAGCACAATTTACTCTTGTAGTACATTAATTTTTAAAGTCATCAAGGCACAAGTGCTGGCGTGGCTGAGTCTCTGATTTTCTCTGGCCTATCTAAGTCAGATCCATTTTCTGAGGCTCAATTCATGTTTCATGTTTTATGTGAAGGTATCTCTGAACACTGCAGCTCATAGTAATCTCTTCCACCTCAGACATCCTGCATGACTAGATTTTTTTTCATTAGAAGTAATTAATTTGATTTTCATACCACCTTTCCTTTTGGTTTTTAATGTATATGGAACTTTCAATTAGATATACAAAGAACAAGGGCCATATTTCATAAATTCTTAATTCTTTTTTTTTTTTTTTTGTGAGGAAGAGCAGCCCTGAGCTAACATCCATGCAAATCCTCCTCTTTTTGCTGAGGAAGACCAGCTCTGAGCTAACATCTATTGTAAATCCTCCTCCTTTTTTTTCCCTAAAGCACCAGTAGGTAGTTGTATGTCAGAGTTGCACATCCTTCTAGTTGCTGTATGTGGGACGCGGCCTCAGCATGGCCGGAGAAGTGGTGCGTTGGTGAGGGCCCGGAGTCTGAACCCGGACCGGCAGTAGCGGAGCATGTGCACTTAACCGCTAAGCCATGGGGCCGGCCCCATAAATTCTTTACTTTCCTTAGAGGCTTAATTTTGTGTTTTCTAAATACTAAACAGTAAACAAATCTTTATTTATCTATTTTGTTTATTAAACTGAAAACTTCCTTTAATATACTAAAGTAAATGATCAACTAAATGGTTTGTGGATTTGGCGAAAGTTGGCCACTCTACGTGTAACCATGGTATTTGTGTCTCAAGTTATACTACCCTCACCATGATGAAATCAGCTCTTGGACTCATCTCACAGTGGGTTAGCTCATTAATTAAATGTTCTGGTGGCACAAACAAGGACATAGTACTACCCATATAGCCTTTTTGACATTTGAAGTGTTAGACAAACCAAAAAGTTGTGTATAAAGGGCAAAAGAAGAGTGAACTGTTTTCAAATGGGCCAAGAGACGTCCTGGCCTGCTTAAATTTTCTCTTAAAATCAGAATTGCTTCTCATATGGATAAGTAATTATCAATGAGAGTCAAGGAGAAAGATGTGATCACGCAAATAGCATTTTTTTCCTCAAAAGCCTACATATATATTTATTTCAATGTATTTACCGAGATTATGTTAAGTGCAAGGGGATTTCAATTTAGTTGAGATTATTAGGCAAATGTACTTCTAAAAGTTTAATGCCAATCAAGACTCCATGTTAATCAAGTGCCAAAAGATGTTGTTGTTATTGCTAATTATAATGAACATGATGATGATGGCAGACAAGATATGCCAAAAGAAAAGGAGAAATCAGTGTGGATTGGAAGGCTCTGATTATGTTATTGTTTATAAGGCAGCCTGAGAAGCTCTTCTTTGCTTCTGGCTCCACATTTCCAGCTAAACAGAAATTAGTTTAAATAAGCTTTGCCAGAGGGTAAGTAGAAGGTTTGCTGTATACTAGCATTGATAATAGTGGCTTGGGAGTGTGCTTCATGACAAAATACAGACAATTTTGTCTGTCATATAGTTGCATAAGGGATTAACAATAGAAAATATATGGGCTGGCCCCGTGGCTTGGTGGTTAAGTGCACGCGCTCCGATGCTGGCGGCCCGGGTTCGGATCCCGGGCGCGCACCGAGGCACCACTTCTCTGTCCATCCTGAGGCCGAGTCCCACATACAGCAACTGGAAGGATGTGCAGCTATGACATACAACTATCTACTGGGGCTTTGGGGGGAAAAATAAATAAAATCTTAAAAAAAAAAAAAAGAAAATATATCATTTATGGTGATCAGTAGTGCTCTTATCGCTATTAATAGAAAACTTATGCTATTAAATTTTGAGTTTCCTCCAACTCACTTTTTGATTTAAGACCACTAATTATTTTAAAATAAAAACAAGTAATAAGCAAGCAAAATACCCAATGATAGTACCACTCCCCAAAACTACAACAGTCATCTTCCCCACGAACGCTACTCTAAGTCAGAATGTCTTAAAAAATAATAACAAAAGACTTCTTAGAAAGAATCTGAAATTTGTGGATGATGACAATGCATTTTACTATAATTATCATGTATTAAAATTGTATCACTTTTGAAAGTGAATATTTTAAAGTAACACATCACTGTCAACGAAATAATAAATTGTTTATTGAAAGTAAGTTTTTTAGAAGGAAGAAAATATATTATTTAATCAACTGATATATTTTAGCAAATATTTGAAGTTATAGTGTAGCAAAAAAATATGGTAAATAGTAGTGCCATCTATTGATAAAACTGAAAACTACAGTTTCTTCTTAAGGAAAACTAAGACTTTTACATGTATAGAAATGTATTTCCAAAACTAATGATTCCTTATTGTTGTAATTATTTTAAATTATTATTGTGTCACGTCAAACACTAGAACTGTGTTAAAAAATAATATGTGTGTCTACGTATGTGTGTGTGTGTATATATATACACTTGTGTATACATGATTAATAATGTGATACTTCTGAAAATAAATATTGGTTATTGGTTTAAGTTTAGTTAGGTTGACTGTCATTTATTTGAATAATAAATTTAATCACTGAAGAAAATTAAATTTATTATTAAATACTTATTTTCTGCTAAAAAATTTAAGCAATAAATACCTATATGAACAGTGAATCATTGTCTCTTTTTTATTCATTCTATTTAAAAATGCAGAAAATACTTGAACATGTAAAAATCTGCATTATTTACCTTTTAGCACCCTACTATAACTATTTTAACATTCCTTTGTCTTTTTAATTTTGGTTTGATTATATATAATAACGGACTCTTAGATTGGCTATTCTCAATAATTCTAAATTATACCTTTAATTTTCCCAAATTTGCTACAGTACACCTGGCTAGAACAATCTATGTGCTGTTTGGCCAAATTGTCAGGGTGATATTGAACAATTTAGGAGAGTTAGATTTTTAAAAATATGTGCTAATTAAGGGACAAGACTACAGAGAAGAAAGGAGCAGAAAGCAGTGGTAGTAAGTATCCATTGACCTCTAGAGTTTGATCAGATTATATGCTGCAGGTGACACTTGCCAGAGCATTAACAGGTGCAACAGAGGAAGCGATGTGATTGTCAAGAGCAGAAACAATAGAAATGAGCATAGTCTTAATAGGGAGGAACTAAAATGGAGGCCGAGGTGAAATCAGGGCCAACTTTGGCATGTTATGGTGGTTTACTGTTAGAACATGAAGCTGATATTAAGCTCTCATTCATTTATTTACTCACGCATATGTAATTTATCTATTCCATAACTGTAAGTTGAAATCTATTATATACTATGTTGGATGCTGATGATCCAATAGGGAACAAATGATAGTTATATTCTTTAAGAAGATTTCTGTCATTCTTCATGCTAACCCTCTATGTATTGAATACAAGCTACCCTCCCCTCAAAACACTTTACTACCCTTGGTCAGATATTATAATAACTAGAGAAATTTATGGTGAGCAAAATATGAATGGGACCATGAAGCTACAATAATCAAGATGGTGTGATACTGGCATAGGATACATATATAGATCAATGGCACAGAATTGAGAGAATTGGAGAAAGGAAAATGGATGTAAAGTGGGGAGGAGCAAGTTAAAATACAAACCTGTGAGCATGAACTGGAATCCATGTGATGGGCCTGGTACTCATGTCAATTCTCACTGCCTCCAAACTTGATGAGGTGAGTGTCCTAAGATTCTGGCTCTCTTTTGTATAAAACAAAATGTGCACCATGCCGAGGGATTGACAAAGCTGAAGGGAAGGTGGGGCAGTTGCAGGCCCAGCTGTTGCCCCACACCAGCAACAGGAGCCCCAGATAAGCAACCACATGTGTGAGCTGCAAGATCACAGAGCGACCCTGCCACAAAGTTCAAAAATGGCTTTTGCTTTACTTCTGCCTGCCAAACCATGGACAAAATTTAAATTAAAATAACTCTTATGACCCACCCAAACTGGAAACATACAAGAGAGGGAATTCTTGGATATGTAGTTCAGCCCAGGTAAGTTGAGACATCATAAAGCCACTATTATTATTATTTTTTTACTTTTTCTTTACACAAATGATAACATGTTGTATTCACTGTTCTCTCTTTCATTTTTTTTTGCTTTGTATTTTTTGAGCTATAATTCTCATATCATAAAATTCATCCTTTTAAAGTGTACGACTTAGTGTTTTTTTTGATATATTCCCAGAATTGTGCAACCATCAACACTAATTCCAGAACATTTTCACCACCTCAAAAAGTAACCCTGTACCAATCAGCAGTCACTTGGTATTCACTCTCAACCCTCCAGCCCCTGGCAACCACTAATCTACTTTCTGTTTCTATGGATTTGCCTGTTCTCACAGTTTACATCTATCTTCCAGCTTGACTGTCTGCCCTGTGGACTTCAAGCTCCAGAATCAAACAGAGGCTGTTTACCCAGCTCGTACAAATGAATTTTTTAAGGTCAAATTCCTGTGGTAAATCCAGATAGATAGATAGATAGATAGACAGACAGATAGACAGACAGACAGATAGATATAGATAGATAAAATTTACCTGTAACAATGGTGTATAATTATGTATATCTCTGTGTATGTAAGTAGTTATACAGATATAGATAGACAGATAATGTAGAATTATGTATCTGTCAGAATGCATGAGAACCTGGTAACATTTGTTAGTTGGTTCCAGAGAGAGGGGAACTAGATAACTGGAGGATAGAGACGGGAGGGAGACTTTTCACAGTGTATTTTTTGTTTCTTTTGAAATTTCAATCATGTGAATGCATTGCCTATTCAGAAATAATAATGAAATTAAGAGTGAATATTTTACAACTAAAACATGAATGGAAAAATGGGGAGGAGGATGAAGAAAGAGAAAAAAAAGAATAAGGAAAAGAAGGAAAATAAACGGGAACAGGAAAGAAAGGAGGGAGGAGAGTTGGTGGTGGAGGAGAAAGAGAAGGGAAGGAAGGCAGGAAGAAGAGAAAGAGGAGGGGAAGAATAAAATGGGGAGAAAGAGGAGTAGGAGGAGAAAGAAAGGAGCAGGTCATAATTGGGAAACATTAATACAGGTTTAAGAAGGGATTGGCAAGATATAAATTTTGAGAGGCAAGTGCAGATTAGATAACGAAGGACACTTTATGTTTAGTAGTTTGGATATTATTTTGGAGAAAAAGGGGGTGATGTAATAAAGGATTTTGAGTGGATGAGATGCAACATCCTACTTTCAATTTAAAAATAATTTTGGCAGTGATGTGGAGAATGGATTTGTGCAGGGATGTGGGAAAGAAGACCAGTTAACAGATTTTACATTAAAAAAGGCTAGAAATAGTGAAGTTTCTAAGTTTAGGATATTTCTAATCACAGAAAAAGGGGATAAAATTGAGAGAAAATTAGGAATAAATTTGCTGTGGTGAGTAATAATATTGCAGATTGGTTGGGAGGTTGCTGATGAGTTAGAGGGACAAGTCACAAATGACTCCCAGTTATCAAATTTAGCTATATATATGATGGCAACATTATTTGTAAATAAACTTACAGGAAGCGTGCCATTTTTGAGTAGAAAATGGCATTACCTTGAGAGATAACCTCCATTAGTTGTTGGTAACAGCAGCCACAGCTAAAAGTGTGGGAAAAAACAAACACACCTGCCTATCAGGGCACACATCAGCAGTGACATATGTCAAGTGCAGTATTAGGGAACCAAAACGGTGAAGATGCAGAGTATGGAGGGACTAGAAACAAAGGATTGCCCGAGAAAGTTAGAATGGCATTTTAACGATTCCAATGGGATGATTAATTTCCTTTGAGATACTCAGGGTGGAATTTTCTCCACTACTGAAATAAATCACATTTTATTGAATATGGATCAATAATATTTTTATTAAACTTTTTATTCTGAGATAATTATAGATTCCTATGCAGTTTTAAGAAATGATGCAAAAAGATTCTTTGATCCCTTTCCTCATTTTCTCCTACTGTTAACATCTTGCAAAACTATAGTATGACATAAGAACCAGGATATTTGAAATCGATACAGTCAAGATTCAGAACAGTTCTAATGCCACAAGGATCCCTAATGTTGCCCTTTTATAGCCACACCCACTTCTCTCCACTCCCCACACCCTCACTAACCCTCAGCAACCACTAATCTCTTCTCCCTTTCTATAATTTGTTATTTCAAGAATATTATGTAAATGGAATAATACAGTATATATCCTCTGGAGATTGGCTTCCCCCCCCCCCACCTAGCACAATTATCTGGAGATTCATCTCTGTTGTATGTATCGATAGTTCTTTTTTATTGCTGAATAATATCCATGGTATGGATATACAAGAGTTTGACCATTTACCTGTTGAAGAACATGTAGGCTGATTCCAGTTGTTGTCTATTACAAATAAAGCTGCAAAAAATATACACATAGAGGTTTTTATGTGAACATAAATTTTCATTTCTCTGGGATAAATATTCAGTCATTTCATTGCTAAGTTGTATTGTAGTTTCAGGTTTAGTTTTTTTTGGTAACTGCAGAGTGCCTGTACCACGGTATGTTATCACTAGCAATGTATGAGAGATTCAGTTTCTTTTCACCCTAGCCAGCACTTGGTATTATCACTATTTTTATTTCAGCTGTTTTGATAGGTATGTAGTGATATCTTATTGTCATATTAATTTGCATTTATCTAGTGGCTAATGAAGCCAAACATCTTTTCATGTGATAATCTGCCATCTGTATATTGTTTTCAGTAAAATGTCTTCTCATGTCTTTTGACCATTTTCTAATTGGATTACTTGTTTTTTGCTGTTGAGTTTTGCTAGTTCTTTAAATATTCTAGATACTGGTCTTTTGTTGCATATCTGATTTATAAACATTTTCTCCCGCTCAGTAGCTTGTCTTTTAATTCATTTCACATAGTCTTTTCTAGAGCAAAAGTTTTTGATTTTGGTGAAGTCCACTTATCAATTTTTCCTTTTATAAATAGTGCTTTTGGTGTCAAATCTAAGAATTCTTTGCTGAGTCCTAGATACTGAAGAATTTTTCCTAAAAGTTTTAAAGTTTTACATTCTGTGGTTAAGTTTACCATCCATTTTGAGTTAATTTTTGTGTAAGGTGTGAGATGTCAGTCAATAATAATTTATGACAAAAGGATAATATGTTAACACTAACAAAGGAGAAGTAAAAGTCTCCATCTATGGGTATCACCTTATAAGTAGCAGGAGATGGGAGGGATGACACAAGTCTGTGTAACTGCAAGTTGGACCACCTCACCTATAGTCACATATTTCCTCTGCTTTGGACAGCTGGTAGACTTTTAAATTCTAATCCCTAAGTAGGCCAGGAAAATAGAAGGATTCCTTGCTCCATCAAGTGATTGAGTCAGAGTTTTTGCTGGTCCTATTTCATTTTTTCCAGGCTTAGGCGTAGATGTGGGGAGCAAAAAGAAGCGAGGAAGTAAAGAAATTCTAAAACTCTATTTTAGAGAGATAAGTCTTTTTCTTGAGTTGGAAGTAGCTGTTATTTAATTCTTGGGTATAACTTGAGAAATAAGGTTTTCATATGACAGTTAAAAGATGGGAATTTCACTATAGCAGAATTGAAGAGGAAGGAATACAAAGGAACTTTATCAGTGCAGTGTAAGTAAGAAAAAGTCAGAAAAAAAGAGGAAACAGCAACAATGTATAATACATTATAAGTATAAAATAATATGGAAAAATTAAAACAACTATCATATTTATCACGATTAATATATATGGGTTGAATTTCTGCATCAAATTGAAAGGTTGGGCAAAAATAATTCAGCTATTTGACATTTGCAAGAAACACTTAAAAACAAAGGATGAAAATATATTAGTAATAAAGTAATAGGTCAACACGTGTAGAAAAAAAATAAAATTCAATGGTAGTGTATTTATATTTGCTAAAGTTTTATTTGTGCTAAACCCATTGACTAGAATAAAGAAAAATATTTTACTATAGTGAAGAACATATAAAGTTAAAACCTTTTATGTGCCCAATATATAGAATAAAATTGCATCAAGCAAAATATAAAAATCAAAGGATTTCTTAATAAAACTATAACAACAGTGAGGATTTTAATGTACACTTAAAAAAAGAATTTGACAAATAAACTGAATAAAATCTAAGCAAAAATAAAGAATATTTTGATAGCTCAATGAGTATATTTGAGATATATATGTTGTGTTTAGATTATAGATAGACAGATGGATGGCTGGATGGCTGTAGCATCAATGTTCTCCCTTTATATTTTTTTTACTAATATATTTGACCACAATGAGACTGGCTTTTTTAAAAAAATCTTATAATAGTCAATGCTGAAAAATATCTGATAAAATTAAAATACCATTCTCAGAAATTCTAAATTAGATATCAAAGGAATCAGGCTATACCTTACAATGCTCATTTTTAAAATGCTAACTAATACAGCAGAAATTTTCTTTAACATCAAAACAAGACAGGCTATCATCTATCATTTATCTTCACTATTACTCAAATTGTTTTAGAGTTTAAAAATATAAATATTACAAAATAGACAATTTTTATATATATTCACAGATAATATGATGGCTTATCTCTGAAACCCAAGAGATCAAAATGTAAAAGTATTTTAACCAAAAGAAAATTAGGGCTCATAGACAGTTAGCTATTTATGGATATATATATATATAACACATATTTCCCCTTAAGAGCAAAACAAGAAAATGTTCAAGAAAAATGTTAGCAGGAAAATTCAGATTTTAGCTTAAGAAAAACCATAAAATTTTACTGAAAGACTTAAAAAATAATGTAAATAATTGGAACAGCATACCATGTTCCTAGATCGGGAGATATCATACGTTAAAATAATTGTAATTATTCAAAATAAATAGACTAGATAAAACATTTACAGCACAAATAAGGGATAAAGGATCATTGTACATTTCTCTAGTTAAGTATTCCTACATATTAACAAGAAAAAAGTGGGTAAAGGCTATAAATAGGACATTCATGGAAGGAATCAAAATGGCTGAGTATAGGAAAACATACTCACCCAAGTAGCAATCAATGAAATTTAACTTATTTAAAATCAGGAAACATTTGCCAAATTAAAATGATTAATAACATCTATTTCAGATGAATTTGTGGAGAATGGACCCTCTCGTACATTGGTTAGTTTTGAGAAAAAGATTCCTACAAAATGTTAGTACAGTAATCTGGCATCCAATTTTAAATGCATGTACTTTTTAATATAGCAATTCTTCTTTGATTCAGCTAATCTAAAAAGTGAAAGCAATGGGGGGCTGACCCCATGGTGTAGTGGTTATGTGCACACGCTCTGCTGCTGGAGCCCAGGTTCGGATCCCAGGTGCTCACCAACACCCGCTTATCAGGCCATGCTGTGGCGGCATCCCACATAAAGTAGAGGAAGATGGGCACGGATGTTAGCGCAGGGCCAGTCTTCCTCTGCAAAAAAAAAAGGGGGGGGAGGATTGGCATGGATGTTAGCTCAGGACTGATCTTCTTCACCAAAAAAAAAAAAAAAGTGAAAGCAATGGTATATAAATACAAAGATGATTTTTGTGCCCAATTGTGTATAAAAGTGTAAAACTGTGACTCCTGAATCATCAATTTTAAAATTGATGAATAAATTATCATACATTCATACTGTGAAATACTATTAATCTATTAAAAATAATGAGTTAATTTACATATATTATCCTAAAATATGTCTAAGATATCTAAAATGAAAAAAAAATCCATATAGAGAATAAGTCCATATTTGAGAAACAAACGTGTGCCTATATATTGTATAAGGATAGAGATAAAACTTAAAGTGCATTGGAAGGTTAAAACTGGTCATTTCAAAAATTAGTGGTGAGGGAGACAATTAATATTCTATATGCTTCTCTATACTATATGTCTTTAATAATAAATATGCAATAATTAAGAAATCAATAATATAGAAGAAATTAAAGAGAAATAAATTATAACCAACATGAATGAGTATATTTTTTAGCATTTTTTAACAATTTTCTACATACATGATCTGTTTTTTTCTTTCAAAAATTCTTTGAGGTAATTATTATTAATATGCTAATTTTATGATTGAAGAAACTGAGACTCAGAAAGCTTAGGTAGTTTCCAAGTACATGTAGTTATATGTGTTGAGCATGGACTTCAAGCTCTGACTGGTCTGGTTTCATGTGTTTTAGATAAAGCAGGGATAGATTTTGATGATGCTTCTATAAGATAAAAAGGATAGGTGTTGACTAGTGGGAAAAACACATATGATATAGTCCATTAAGCTAGGGGATATTCTGAAAATTATCAAATGCATTAATTCTAAAATAGCATTTAATTCTTCTTTGTGTAAAGTTAGCAAGTTTATATGTATCCCATGAAATATTTTTATAGATATGAAAACTTAAAAATCCTAGTCAACTTGATGAAAATTTAAATAACAAATTGTTTTAACAAGAAGTAGTCACATATTTTCTCTTTGTTTAATAAGTATTACTCTTATTATGATTCTTACATAATTTTTTAAGGCTACAGTTTTTTTTTGGTTTTTTTTGTTCTTTTTTTACAAACTTTTTATTTTTTTTTTTTTGTGAGGAAGATCAGCCCTGAGCTAACATCCATGCTAATCCTCCTCTTTTTGCTGAGGAAGACCAGCTCTGAGCTAACATCTATTGCCAATCCTCCCACTTTTGTTTCCCCAAAGCCCCAGTAGATAGTTGTATGTCATAGTTGCACATCTTCCTAGTTGCTATACGTGGGACGCGGCCTCAGCATGGCCGGAGAAGCAGTGCGTTGGTGCTGCCCGGGATCCGAACCCGGGCTGCCAGCAGCGGAGCACGCGCACTTAGCCGCTAAGCCACGGAGCCGGCCCAAGGCTACAGTTTTATTTGTAGTTTTGTAACAAGGATCAGCCAGCCCTAGTGGTCTAGTGGTTAAGATTTGATGCTCTCACTGCCACAGCCTGGTTTGTTTTCTAGTCAAGGAACCACACCACCCGTGTGTCAGTTGTCATACTGTGGCAGCTGCGTGTTGCTGTGATGCTGAAAGCTATGCCACTGGTATTTCAAATAACAGCAGGATCACCCATGATGGACAAGTTTCAGCAGAGCTTCCAGAATAAGACAGACTAGGAAGAAGGACCTGGCCAACCACTTCAGAAACAATTGGCCGTGAAAACTCTATATATAAGAGCAGAGCATTGTCTGATATAGCGCCGGAAGGTGAGAGGATGGCGCAAAAGACTGGGCAGGGTTCCTCTCTACAGTACACAGGGTCGCTAGGAGTAACAACAAAACTTAAGAATTTCTTTTGACTGTTATTCTTGATTAAAGTATAGATAAAATAATGTTTGCTCGAAACAAAATTTACTGCTGCTTTCTTCAACAGTGCCTTTTCAAATTAAGTATTCTCACATTTTTAGTAAATTAGTACTATGGCTTAGTATTACGTGACTATCTCCAACTACACGTAGGTTGCATTTAAAATTTCTATTAAGAAGCTCATTCTGAAATTAGGAAACTGTATTTATAATCCTCAGTTTGTTAGCATATATAAAATTTGTTCCAAGATGAATTGGGTAGTTTCTTAAGAAATTACTTGACATTGATAAAACTGGAGTTCAACCCACGATAAAAAATATGTATCTCTTACATGGAATTATAGACTAGCTAAGTGTGTATGACTATAAATGAACTTAATCATCTAAAGTGGCAGATTTTTCTTTCTTTTACTTTTACATAAATTAGTTTGCAATAAAAAAATCCCTGAACAAAATTATTTCATATTTGCAATTTCCATCATCTGCTCTATTGAAAAGATTTTCACCAACATCTGCACCAACGACATTATAATGAATCCATTTCTTTCTATCTGCAAGGCATTTTATATTTTAAAGTGCTATCTCACATTATTTCATCATAATATTCACTTTTCAAATGAAGAAACAGGCACTGAGAGAGTTGGAGTAAGTCTCTCAAAATCACACAGGTAGTCGGTCCCAGGTTGTGATCTAAAATCTGCTTCTTGGCTAATCCCGTCCGATGCAAGGTGTTTTATATTTTGCAGTCTTACATGTTCTTAAAATTCTTCCATTTCTTACACAAATGGTGGAAGAAGATAAGGCTAGTTAGAGTAATAGCTGTAAGAAAAGTTATGAATAAAACCTTCCAAAATCTCATATTTTGTTGCCACACATTTTTAATATTATATTGAGTGGCATATGTTTTCATTATCTTTTTAAGCTCTAACTAATGCAATTGTTTTTCTTACTTCCCAGTCACAATAATTGCCTTTTTACAGAGTACACGTACACTTACTAGTTATGTGACCAATGGGGTGCAAATGTGAATGAAGAAGAGCTTAGAAGATACACTTGATCTGTTTAGAATTTTTTTAGGGGTAGCTTTGAATAAGTCTATTCATATATTGTATTTAGATAGGGTTTATATTTACATCTTGAACATTAAACAGTTTTCAAAATGCGTGTCTTGCTTCCATTTTCCTTTCTCTAGTCCTGGCAGATTTTGCCAATCGATTATAGTTTTCTTTCCTATTGAATCCACACATGGGCTTAGGCTTCTTCCAATTCAGATCTCCAAGAAGTCCAATCCCACTAATCAATTGATATTAACTAGTGAAATTAAATACATTTGCCATTTTTCCTATTAAGCCTCATTTTATGTACAATGGGCAAAACACATGATTCCTGAAAAGCAAGGTGTCTGAGTAAGACATCTAATGTTTTCCTGCTGACTTGTGTCTAGCAGCGGGCTGAGAACTTGCCATACATTGTTTCCTTTAATACATTTAACCTTAGGAAGGGTTTCAAATTTTATAAATGGAGAAATTGAGACTCAGAGGAATTGGATATTTTATCCCTGAGAGCACAGCAATAAGTGTTAGCAACACATTCAGATTTTCAGATTGGGTGGGGTTACTATAATACACTCCCAGCATCATCCCCACCTCAAATAACTTGAGATCCTATGACAAATTGTTTAAATTAAGTACATATTAAATCAAAGTAAATAAAGTCTAAGAAAAAAAAATCACCATGTGCTAGGAATTAAATTTATATTCTTTTTCATTGATTCTTGTTTTTTTTTTTGTAGATTTAGAAAAACAACATCCTATGTATTATTACCTTGAATGTTTTTGTTATGTTTTCTTTCCTGTTTCAGAGAGCATTTCTGAAAAATGGTAGCTTTTGAGACTTTGAAATCAGGGATTAAAAGGGATTAGTAGAATAGATCTAATTTAAACTAGGATGAACTACTGTCCTTTTCAAAACGGCTTAAAAAGTTGTGATTTGTTACAATGCCGTAGGATAAATAGGAAGATCTAATAAAAGAATCACAAAAGTTTATGACCATAAGTATGTTGCTGTTAATTTATATTTTGCCTCCAACGTTTGTTGCATCCTCTACACTTTTATGAAGGCTGCAATGTGATCAGAGAGTTTTGTAATATTGACAAGAGGCAGTGTGAAACTCATGAATATAAAAAGACTGCTTTGGGACAAAGTTAAAGAGAAATGGATGGCTTTAATAATGTCAGAGACAAAAGGCATTGACAGGCTCAGTAGCATTTAAAATATTTATTAAACCTAGTCTATAATTTTTCATAGGAAAGTTGCTTTAATGACGAAGGAAGTCATAATACAAACAGAACAATTCAGATGCCGCTGTGAGTCAGCACTACTTCAGAGACATTTATATTCTTACCCTCAAGCTTTCTTAGAACCTTTTCTAACAGTTGCAGCTGTGTGAATAATTTGTGGAGAAGCAGTGATAGAATTCTTGAAAAGAATACGAGAAAACGGCATCACAAAAAGGAAAAAAAAATACCTAGTGTTTGGTTGTTTACATACCAGTGACCTGGCAATTCACCTTATATTTCTTTTTGTTTCCAGTTAGAATGAAGTCATTGTATTGGGTCAGTGATCTCTGCCTCCTAACTCTAAAATCAGGCTCCCAAAGTACCCAGGTTATATTGTTTTCATAGTTTCTGGCAATAGTGCAGCAACTTCTAAAGAAAGATCACAGAATGAAAGTTGCAGGATGAAGAAAAAACAGGGCTCAGTATTATAGAGATCTATTTTTTCTATTAGATCCTTTCTAATATTAGATTAGAAGGATTATTAGATTAAAAAGATTCTATTAGAGACTTCCTAATATTGAGAAAAGCACTGATGTATTCTAATGCAATGAAGTTATTATGGACCCTTGAGAAATATATCCACTGACTTTTACCCAGTTTTATATCTATCTATTATTATTAACTACTTTGTGGTTTTGAGCTGATAAATATTTACAACCGATTTCATGTAGCCCTCAAAGTTTCCAGAAGGAAAGTATAAGAAAATATAATTATACTTTATTTTCTTAGGCTTATCTACTTTTTGGACATCTAAATATGTTTTAGTATCAGAACCCCATTTCCATTTCTAATTTCTATAAGTAGTTAAAAAGTATTAGCCTTATGTTTGTATTCTTAGAGCAACTAGTCCTCCATGTACAGTATCCAATTATTTACACTTTATGCTTTAGGAACTGATAAATTAAATACAATTTTATTACATTAGTTCAATTTAGTCACATAGTGATATCATTTACTTTAACTAGGTGATAGAAAGAAGTAGTTCAGTTTCCTTGAGAAGTTACATCTATTTGAGGTGAATTATTAATACCACTCTAAAATACTATAAATGCACTGATAATTTATTTGACCTTTATATTTTAAAATACAATTTTTCAAGGATCTCAAATATATCTTATATATTTCTGCTAACAGCCTAATTCAGAATTTATATTTAGATTTCAAGTAGACAAATTCCAGTAGATACTTCTGTGGGGACATTTATTTTATGATCAGTACCACATAAGACAACTTAGGCAGAGAAAACATTTTTCCAGTGTTCCATTTGGCTAATTTCAAAACCTGAATATGTTAATATATAAATCTCACTCAGCATGTTAGTATATAAAAGAGAGCATGTGAGAGATGGGGAGAGAGTCACCCAGCACAATGGGCTACACTCAGAAGTTGCTCAATAAATATTTGTAAATTGTTATGTTAAAACTCAAAATAAACAAATCAGATTTTTTACTTTTCTTAAATTTTATTCATGAATAAAACTCATATATTCACATTTCTGTTGTATCCCTTCCATTTTAAGTGACAGAAACTTATTTGCATATATTTCATAGAATAAAATTGAATAGTATGTAATCTTAACTATTGAACATGTTTGTACATATACACGTAATATTGTATTATTTAATATTGATTATATTTGACTTTATTTGATATTATAGGAAATAAAGCCAACCCATTTAAACTGCTTTCTGAGTTATTTTAGTGTGGCATTTAACATCATTAGGAAATTTTCATTTTAAATTAGGAGCCTTATTTACAGATTTTCGTGATAGTGCACGCAAATTGGATTCTAAATCCAACGTGAAAACCCTTTCGTGGTCTTCATCAGTTTCTTTTTTCATGCACTGCCAATAGACAGGAAAGAGAAGTTCATAGAGTGCACTTCCTAACTAAAAATGACTGTAACAAATGGCTTGAAATGTTCTCTGGAGGATTATTGACTTTTTAATTCAGGCTGCCATCAATCCTCATTTATATTTCATAATATATATCCCGGGAAAAATAACCTACTCTTAAATGTGTAGCTTGTCACTGAGGTTAAATAGTTGTTATGCCAATCACTTATCCTTCAATTCTACGTGAGTTGATATTTTTCAGATCATCACTTAATACCAGTATACTAAATGCAATGCATATTGTATAAGCCTACTGTTATTTTTCCAAAACATATACTATCTATTTGGGTATAGAAGTTCAATATGACAAAAATTATTGTTCACTGTTTTTCTTTCTGTTCGTATATTTGCACAAATATATCAATAAAATAGAAACAGCTGGGAATGTGGGGGGAAATTGAACATCTTATTTGGAAAATTGTCCTTTGGGGAGTAACAGCAACAGTATAAGTGACTCATATAATGTTTATATTTTCTAATATGAAACATGTAGAATCTGTTGTTATCATTGAGTTGATTAATGTGCATCCATTCGAGCTAATTTTCAAATATATTTAGGTTGTCTCAAATTTTTGCTGTTCTGAAGAATGTTGCAAGAATCATTGATCTTTCCTTTGGCTCTAAGTTCTGCGGCAAGATACAGATTCTTTTATTAGATATTTATTGAGAATAGTTACCCATTTTGGCTCTCCATATCAGTCTTTTTATAAAGTTCCTCTCCTAACTCTCAAGCTATTAAGAGATTAGATATTAGGTCTGAGAAATTGAAAGAGTCTCTTTACTCCAGATCTTACCATGATGTAGTTTAGCTGGAAGCATATTAATATATTTCTCCAAAAAGTTATTTATTTGAACTTCCAATATAATAAAATATACGAAAACTACTCTGTTCTAGATATATCGAAAGAGCCTGAACATATACTCTATGTCATCAGGAAAGTAGGTACAGAAATATTATGAGAACTATTTTTGAAAACGTATCTGACATTTCAAAATAAACCACTTAAGTACTTATCAAGAGAAAAAAATCAGATCTTGGTTTTACTCCCCACTATTGTTGTGGAAGTTTGTTTGTTTTTGTCGTGTTTGTTTTGAACTGTATTTAGGAGAGAGAGCAGAATTCTGGTGCTCATAGCTTTGAAAGTGTATTATTTTTCTGCTCCTGAGACGATTAAAGGCAATACACAATGTCAAGTCTGAGCTGTAAACACAGGGGATTACTGGACCTTTCTGAGGACCCCTCCTTCCCCCTTTCTCTTTGTGTTATAATTGACATAAGCCTAGTTTAACATCTCTAGAGTATAGCCAAAAAAAGGAACTAAGGCGCCAGTAAGGTGATAGGCATATCTGTAGTCCTGACCTGGTGGCTTCAACTATTTTCTTGGTTTGCATTGCTTTTGTAATTTCAATAAATCTGGAAAGCCGACATTTATTCATCAATCAAATCAAATTTGTATATACAATGGCTCCTCCAGTCACTAGAAAGAAGAGTGTGAAATTAACTTTGGGCTGGATTTGAGGCCATAAAAAGAATCTGATATTAGTTAGATTGCATCTCACCTTGCATCTTTCACTTGCATTCTGATGGGTGAAAACAAAAGAAATTAGGTAGTTCTGAGTACTACATATATTATTAACCAAAGAGCAGGATGGTACAGGTGAACAAAACTTTTCTGTCTTTTGCTGTGATAGCTCCTGCAGAAAATTTTTGAATGAGAACAAGAGTGTTTTTCCTTGTTTACCAAGTCATATTATTACTAAGGCAAATGCAGGGTACATACGCTCTCATGGTCATTGTAAATAGCAAATGCTAAAGTGTGAGTGTGAAGAAGGGATAGATGTGATAAGCCTATAACCCACATCCTGTGGACCACTTCTCCATGCTCTAGAGTTCTTTAGTCAGTCAGCTATGTGTGAGGATACAGTAATTGAATAAGGCAAAACCCATTCTACCAAGGATTTTATTTTATATATATAATGCATAATAAATTATCCTAAAACTTAGTGGCTTAAAACAACAAACAATTATCTTATGAAATAATAACAGGAAAATAGAGATATGAGATAAACAGAGAAATGAGATAAAAAATTTGAGAACAGCTTAGCTAGGTGATCCCGGTATGAGGTCTTTTCTGAGGTTTCATTCAACATGTTGGCCCAGCTGCAGTCATTTGAAAGCCTGACTGAGGCTAGAGAGTCTAGTTCCAAGATAGATCACTCACATGCCTATTTGTTCTTTGCTGGTTGTTGGCATGGGGCCTCTCTCCCACTTGAATCATGAGCATCTCCATAAGGCTGTTTGAGTATCTTTATGACACGGCAGCTGACTTCTCCAAGGGCAAGTGATCCAAAAGAGAGCAAGGAAGACACTGCAATATTTTTTATGACCTAATGTTGGATATCTTACACCATCACTTTGCCATATTCTATTCATTAACAGAAAGTCATTAAGTCCAGCCCACGTGTAAGATGAGGACAATTCCTCATCTTATCCATCTTATAACTGACAATTTGTACCGTTTTGAAGAGAGAAGCATCCAAGGATTTGTACAGATATTTTAACATTACCAAAGAAATGCACCCCTTCTTTTCTATTCTCTAGAAGCATTTATGTAAGATTGGTGATATTTCTTCTTTAGTTTGGGGAAATTCTATAGTTCTTTTTGAATAAAGGTTTTTAATAATGTATTTAATTTCTTTAAAAGTTATAAGACTTTTTAGATTTTTTACTACTTTTTGTATAGAATCTGCTAGAAGTGTGTGTTTCTAGAAACATGTTCATTTTATTTAAAGTTATGTATTGGCATGAAGTTGATTATAATTTTTGTTTAGTTTCCAGCATTTTTGTAAGAATTTAGCTGTCAGTCTGACTTTCATTCGTGTGTCATTTTATTTCCTTGGGTTGCTTTTTATGATTTTTCTCTTTTACTTTGATGTTCTACATTTTCACTATAATGTGTATAGGTGACCAGGATTTTAAGTTCCATTTAGAAAGATGATTGATCAGAATTAATAAGAATCACATATCCAGCATTACTGGAAGCAGAATGTTCTCCAGTGATCCAGATCTCACTTTTAGTTATTATCTCTTCAGTTATGTCCAATATGTGTTTAAGCCATCTCATTTTTAATGTCAATGATTGTATATACACATATTTATATTTATATTTGAGAATAAATTTGACATAATTTTTCTTTTGACCATTAATTAAATCAGAGTGTGTTTTCTTAAAACAACTTTGCCTAATCAGAATGCAATTACCGAATCAGGAAATATAACATTGATAGAATCTCATTATCTAGTCCAAAGTCCATATTCTTTTTTATTTGGGGAAGGTTCGCCCTGAGCTATCATTTGTTGCCAATCTTCCTCCTTTTTTCCTTTTTTCTCCCTAAAGCCCCAGTAGATAGTTGTATGTCATAGATGTACATCCTTCTATTTGCTCTACGTGGGACGCTGCCTCAGCATGGCTTGATGAGTAGTGTGTAGGTTAGCAAACAGGATCCAAATCACTGAACCCTGGGCTGCCGAAGCGGAGCACTCGGACTTAATCGTTATGCCACCGTGCCGGGCCCAGTCCACATTCATATTTTGATAATCTTCCCAATAGTAGCTTTATAGCTAATTTTTCCTAGTCCAGCATCCACTCTGGATTCTACATGGCATTTAGTTAATATTTTTGTTTAGTATCTTTTAATCCAAAATCTTTCTTCAGCCTTTCTTTGTCTTTCTTTTCTTGTTTTTGTAAAGGTAAAATTCACATAACATTGAACCATTTTCAAATGTGCAGTTCTTTGATTTATAGCACTTTCACAAACCTTTGACATCTTTTCATGTCATCTTTCAATGGTCAATGGCTTATTGGCCATTGCATGTCTTCTTTAGAGAAATGTCCTTAGCTTACATTTTAATTAAGTTGTTTGCCATTTTTTTAACCTTTTTTTTCTTGAGAACATTTAAGTTCTTTTCTCTTAGCAAATTTCAATTATACACCACGGTGTTATCAATTATAGTCACCATGTTATATGTTAGATCCTCAGACCTTATCCATCTTATAATCGAAAGTTTGTACCCTTTGCCCATTTTTAAATTGGGTTTTTGGTTTTTATTCACATATAAGTGATATCATACAGTATTTGTTTTTTTTCTGTCTGGCTTATTTCACTTAGCGTAATACCCTAAGGTTCATTCATGTTGCAAATGACAGGATTCCCTTCCTTTTTAAGGCTGAATAATATTCCACTGTGCATATACACCACATATTCTAGATCCATTCATTCATTGCTGAATACTTTGGTTGTTTCCATTCCTTGGCTATTGTGAATAATGCAGCCATGAACATGAAAGTATGGATATTTCTTTGAGATAATGATTTTGTTTCCTTTGGATATATACCCAGGAGTAGAATTGCTGCACTGTAAGGTAGTTCTAGTCTTTTTCCTTTTTTTTTGCCATGAGAAGTCCTGACGAGTCAAATCTGGAACATATTTACTTTTAATACTCGTCAGAGTTTCTTTCCTCTTGACTATTAGAGACCAAAATCAGCCAGGTTGATTAGGAGCAGCATGAAGTGTAAAAAGCATTGGCCCAGGAGTCAGAGCCCCTTGGATTTTAGACTCAACTCTGGACTCTAACAGGCTGTGTGACCTGAGGAAGCCATTAAATCTCTATGACTCATCTTTAAATCAACATCACTATGAGGGTTTCAGCACAAACGTTCTATGGTGTCTATAAATATATTTTTATTTTCACCCTTAAAATACTGCTGCTGATGGTATTGTTTTCTATCACCAGAAGAACAGACATATACCACAGAGTAAAAGAGGGGACATAAAGCAAATCTCATTTTTACTGATGAAAATATTCAGGCTAAAGTTCAGAGAGAATCTGTATCATTTAAGGCTTACATAAGCATCAAGGGGGAATTTATTGACTTGAAAGTAGCTCAATTTTTCATTTCTTGAGGAACTTCTATTCTGTTTTCCATAGTGGCTATACCAGTTTATGTGACCACCAACAACATACACAGGTTCCCTTTTCTCCCATACTTGCCAGCATTTGTTATCTCTTGTGTTTTTGATAATAAACATCCTAACTGATGTGAAATGACATCTCATTGTGAATTTGATTTGCATTTCTCTGATGATCAGTGATGTCATGTACCTGTTTGCCATTGTTTGTCTTCTTTGGAAAAATGTCTATTTAGGTCCTTTGCTCATTTTTTTAATTGGGGTTATTATTTTTTTCTATTAAGCTGTATGTGTTCCTTGTTTTGGACCCTAATTTTGGATATTAACTCCTTATTGAATATGAAGTTTACCAATATTTCTGCCATTCTGTAGGTTGCCTTTTTGTTTTGTTGATGGTTTCCTTCGCTGTGCAGAAGAGGTTTCCTTTGCCTTTTAGTTGCTGAGTCATAACAGTTCATTCTATATTCTGGATACTAGTCTCTTAGCAGATATAATTTGCAATTTATTTTCCTACTCTGCCAGTTGTGTTTATACTTTTTCAATAGTCTCCTTTGATGAAGCAACAATTTTAATTTTGATGAAGTCCAGTTCATCCATTTTTCTTTGTTGCTTCTGTTTTGGGTTCATATCTAAGAAACCATGGTCAAAAAGATTTGCTCCTGTGTTTTCTTTTTTTTCGGTGAGGAAGATCGTCCCTGAGCTAATATCTGTGCCAATCTTCCTCTATTTTTTGTATGTGGGATGCCACCACAGCGTGGCTTGGTGAGTTGTGTGTAGGTCCATGCCCAGGATCCAAACCTGTGAACCCTGGGCTGCCGAAGCAGAGTACATGAACTTAAGCACTATGCCACTGGGCTGGCCTCTCCTAGGTTTTTTTTTTTGAGTTTTATTGTTTTAGCTTCTACATTTATGTCTTTGATTAATTATGAGTTAATTTTTATATATTGTGTGAGGTAGGGGTCTAAGTTCATTGCCTTGCATAAGGATATTCAGTTGTTCTAATATCAATTCTTGAAAAGACTCTTTCTTGGCATCCTTGTTGAAAACCAATTGACCATAGATATATGGGTTTATTTTTGCACTCCCAACTCTATTCCATAGATTTATATTTTTATCCTCATGCCAGTATCACATTTTTTTGATTACTGTAGTTGTGTAGTATGTTTGGAAATCAGAGGTATGAGACCTCCATTTTTGTTCTTTTTCAAGATTGGCTCCTTGTAATTCCATATGAATCTGAGGATTAGCTCTTCTATTTCTGCAAAAAATTTAGTGGAATTTTGATAGGGATTACAGTGTATTTACAGATCAATTTTGGAGTATTGTCATTTTACCAATAATTCTTACCAATTCTTACTATCTTACAAATTAATTCTTTCAATCCATGAACATTTGATGTCTTTCAATTTATTTAGTTTTTTTTAAATTCTTCCACCATGTTTTGTAGTGTTTAGCGTAAAAGTTTTGGTGAAATTTATTCCTAAATATTTTATTTCTGGGATACTACTGTAAATGGAATTGTTATCCTAATTTCCTAACTTGCTATAGTAAGGAAAAGCTTTCCCTTTTCTCCCATTTATACATTCATTCATTTATTTATTTAACAGAATTCATAGAGTCTCATTAAGTTGCTTATACTCCTTTATAATTGCTAATTATTTTAATGCTCAAACTGTCCTATATTTGGCAAACGATAGCCCCTTTAAACTGGTTTCTGATTTTTTTTTTTTGATATGTTTCCGTCATTCTTTGAGGACTTCTTTAATTACTGAAACAAGATATCTCAAGCTAAGTATTTTTCCCATGCACTGTCTCAGGATAGCCTTTATCCAAGGAACACTGGTACATTTTAGTAGATAATGATAATTGGAAACTAATATCTGTAGAAATATATAACATCATTAAAATAAATAATTTATAATTTTCTCATATTGTAATTTCTTGTTTATTTTGGAAAATCAAATATTGAATATGGATCACTAATTCACTTTCTTGTCCGTTTCTTTTTTTAGTTCCTCCAGTAATCCGGGTGTATCCAGAGAGTCAGGCTAGAGAACCTGGGGTGACTGCAAGTCTTAGGTGCCATGCAGAGGGCATACCAAACCCTGAGCTTGGCTGGCTGAAGAATGGAATTGATATTACACCAAAGCTGTCCAAACAACTCACGCTTCAAGGTGCTCTTTACTTGCATTTGTTTCTCTTAAATGACCATGTAGAAATTTTATAGTAAAATTTATAACATATTTTACATTATTTGGAAAGAAAAAGAAAATGAATTTTGGTGGCAAAAGAATGTCATGAATATGAAAAAAATATGGTTGTACCTAAGACATTATATTTGAAATCGAGTTCTTTAACATTTTTAATATTTTAAATAATGGTCTTGTCATAATGATTAATTATGTCATTATTTTGGTGATAAGTAAAATATTAAATTATGTATCTTTTAAGTAGCTGTCCTCTGAATTATGGCAGATATGCTGAACAGAATAATTGGATCTCTTCATAGAATACATTTCTGAAGTGACTATTTAAATGTTTAAATCATACGTTAAAATATGTATTATAGAGGGTGTCAATAATAGAGAAATTCTAAGGCAATGTTTTGCAGCATACTTTGCAAATGAAGAGGAAAAATCAAAACGTAACTAAATATGTTTCACATTTACATTGTTTTAAAGCTTTGAAGTTATGGCATTTTAATATATAAAATATGCTACATGTTCTAATATTCTAATGTGTAGATATTGTTAGTCAATTATTATACAGTTACAATAATCACAAATAGGTGGCAAGTGAAAAACAAAAACAGACAATCTTTGTAACGTCAAATAATCTAATTAATGCAAAAGCAGTTGCACATATGTTGATTATACTTGTGAGTAAAAAAATAGACAATTCTTATTTCCATTGTCAAGAGTAGCACATGACAAGTCATTTCACTGGAGTATCTGTTGCATGGCATTATATTCCTTGTTCCTTGCCTTTAAATTACTTCAATTCATAATGCTAGAAATGAATATATTTTCTTTTTTTAAATTATTTCTATAAGCATATGCTTCTTTTATTATTCCAGTTTAATAGAGAATATGTTTTATCAGACACATTTTTCAATAAATCTTTTTCAAAGATTATTTGAAAACACTCATTTTTGCAAGTCAAAAATGATATGTGAAAGTATTTTGGACCTTTAAAATCTGAATCTTAGAAATCTCTATATTAATATAAGTATACCCAACAAATTTACATCTACTGATTACATTTTTGTGTCTGTAATTTAAGAAGAGGGAGGATTGATCAGATTAACAGAAATTAAAGTCAAGAAAGTTCTAATTAGCTTCTGATTTTGTCATCTCTTGCCCATTAACTGCTCAGCAGTAACCATAGTATATGAGTATATCTTATCTTTGCTCCCAAGAATAAACAAGAAAGCAAATTTAGGGAGTTGGTTACAATCCAAACTCAGGACTGAAACAGTGGGGCCTCTTGTAAAATAGCTATTGTCATTTTTAAAAACAAGAGAAAATAGATAAAGTTTTGAGAGGACATGACAAATAATGAAGGTGGTGGGGGGCAAATTGAAGAGACGATTCTGGGTACATAGGAGTGTGAAATTCCATGTGGCTTTATATATGATTACATACTCCTGAACACTATAGATATTTAATTATCCATTTATTCATCAGGTGTTTATTTAGCATTTCTATGTGATGTCCAAGTCTAGGCACTAATTAAGTAACTATGTCAATGGATAGAATAATATGTTGAAGAGAGTAAGTAAAATCCTAGAAAAGCAGAAATGTTTTATTGGCAGGCAAATCAAGATAAATAACACAAGGAGACTGAAAACCAGCAGAGCAGCAGGAGGACAGATGTAACCACGGAAGGAAAAGAAGAAGGCTAACAATGGGAAAAGTTCGACAAGTTCAGATACGGAGAGAGGTCAAGGAAGGTCACTAAAATGTGTGCATGGGTTAGGTTATTATTTTGTCCTTGTGATCTTTAGAAAAATAGTATAAGTAGCAATCAGTCTTCAGTGGGTTTAGAAATGAAAAGGAGTAAGAAGCATAAAAATGTCTTCCCAGAGCTTGAAAGGAGGAAAAAAGTAAAGGTAGTGGCTGCTGGCAGAAGTCAGGACTAAGGAAGATATGTTTTCCTCTTGGACAGTTTATTGGTTTGAAGGAACATCAGTAAAGAGAAAGATGCATAGATAATGGAGGGGAGAAAGAGTGAACAAAGAGTTGTAAAAATCAACAAGAAAAGGGGCCGGCCCGGTGGCGTAGCCGTTAAGTCCGCGCGCTCCACTTCAGTGGCCCAGGGTTCCTGGGCCGGGATCCCAGGTGCACACCGATGCACCGCTTGTCAAGCCATGCTGTGGCAGCCTCCTATATAAAGTGGAGGAAGATGGGCACGGATATTAGCTCAGAGCCAATCTTCCTCAGCAAAAAGAGGAGGATTGGCAGATGTTAGCTTAGGGCTAATCCTCCTCACAAAAAAAAAGAAAAAAAAATCAACAAAAAAAAAGGAGAGATGTGCCTTGGAAAGAACCAGAGAAAATTTCCTTTGAGAAGTAAATAAAGGTAAAGATGTAGATGGAAACAGGAAGTTTTGGGTTTACTTTCTTTTTTTCCAGCTTTTACTGAAATATGATGGACATATAACATTGTGTAAGTTTGAGGTGTACAGCGTGATGATTTGATACATGTATGTAGCACAAAATGATTTGAGTTTACTTTCTAATCACTTCTATGTACTTCATGATTTAAAGAACAGCATCACTTGCTTAGAGAAGTTAGTATTATCATAGGAATCATTAAACAAAGAGCAAAGATTTGAAATAAAAGTGGAGTAGGATATGAAAGGCATCTAACTGTAAACATCAAGTGAAATGAATATAAAGTAGCATTGAACATCCTGCAAATTGAAAACTGTGAATTTGTAAACTTGCTTATGCAAGAGTCTCATTATTTACTCAAAAAAACTAGGTCCAGGGACACCAGGTACAGAGATATGTCAGCTTGTTCTAGTTCTGGAGGTTGGTAAGGCAGATGTATCAGGATGATAAATAGAAGAGCGAATTGGTAGTTCTGGCAATAGAATAGAAAACATCTAGAAATGCTAGATTCTGTAGGGAAGGAGGGAAAGACAGTGGGGCATATAGCTTACGAGAACATATAAGACTTGAGAAAACAAAATTTGAAGAAGGAATAAATTGACTTGATGTTTCAAAAAAATCTAGAGAATTTAGGTTGTTAAGTGTACAAGTCTTGAAAGAAAACTAAAGGTATGTTCTCTGCACAGGACTATATTCCACACAAAACAAAAAGCTGATGCAGGCTTAAATACATTGTTCATTCCCTATCTTTTAGAGCAAGGGTCTGCAAACTAAGGCCCAAAGACCACATCTGGAAAGTTGCCTATTTTTGTAAATAAAGCAACTTTTTTGCTTGCTTTTTGTTTTTGTTTTTAAACACAGCCACGCTCATTTTTAAAACATTGTCTAAGGCTGCTTTCATGCTGCTATGGCAGAGGTGAGTGGTTGCCACAGAGACGGCATAGCCCGCAAAGCCTAAAATATTTACTATCTGGCTTTTTATAGGGGAAAAAAAAAAAAAAAACATTGCCAACATCTGTTTTGGAGTAAGGATTCTCAACAAAGGATGGGCAGAATGGAGGTGTGCAGTAACATTTATAAATTGAGAAAGAGATCCAAATGATTTGAATAATTACCCCTCTCCAAACACTCACGGCCACTCCATATCCCATTCACATCCCTTGAGAGCCGCTGGCTCCTAGAGGTGGCACTCAAGCTCTTCTCCCATTAGTTTCTACCTTCTTTCCCCAAACAGCCACACCAATTATTTTTGTCACAACTAGTCACGTTCCTTTCTACTGCACGTGGTGCATGGTGTCCTTTTGATTGGATAACGTGGAACACACACACAAACACTCACACAAAGACACATACAGGAAGAAAGAAAAGAAGGTAAAAGAAGAGAAAAAAAGAAACTTAAACAAATATACATAGTGGGGCCGGCCCCAGGGCTTAGCGGTTAAGTGTGTGCGCTCCACTACTGGCGGCCCAGGTTCGGATCCTGGACGCACACTGACCCACCGCTTGTCAGGCCATGCTGAGGCCACGTCCCACATACAGCAACTAGCAGGATGTGCAACTATAACATACAACTACCTACTGGGGCTTTGGGGAGAAAAAGGGAAAAAAATAAAAGGAGGAGGATTGGCAATAGATGTTAGCTCAGGGCCAGTCTTCCTCAGCAAAAAGAGGAAGATTGGCATGGATGTTAGCTCAGGGCTTATCTCCCTCACAAAAACAAAAAAAAACCCAAAAAAACAAATAAGTACAGCAAACACTAAACTTTAGAGCCTTTACCCTTTGAGCTGAGTGACTTGCATATGATCATTCTATGAGCCTCAGATTCTTCATCTGATAATTAAGTATTATTTGGGATGATTAAGGAATAACATATGTGAAAGCATCGCGTATATTGCTAACATATAGCAAATGGTTAATTATACCCTGGTTTCCACATTGGGGAATGCAACTCATTATTCAGGGGTTAGCTTAAAATATTATTTTACCAAAATGTACAAGTTGTAGTAATCATTCCCTTAACCCTTTGGTGTACGTTGACTATATCAATTTCCATATTATAATATTGTTTACTTTAGGTGTATTTCTGAGAAAAGACTGAAATCTTGCAGACAAATCATGTGTTATTATCTTAATGTCCTCCTTATCTAATAGTTTTAGATATATAATACGGACTCAATAATATACTTGATAAGTGGCAATTGTATTATATTTGCACAAGGTAGCTCATTTAACTTTTTTATGAAAATATCTTTTCATATGTATTCTTCTGTCAATGAGCCACAGTGGTGTTATTTAAAACTGTTGTAAAAGCTTGGGACAAACTGGATTCTGAATATTAAAAATAAATATATAAAGAAAATTATCATTATCAGCATAAAATACTTCTTATGCAATGTAAGAAATAGGAAATGAATATAAAATATAAAGTGTGTGCCTTTGTTATAGAGCATTGGGCTCTCTGTAATAGAGTGACAGCAGTTATGAAACACTTGAATGCTTTTGGAATAATTTGGCATGCCTCCAAAGCATGGAAGTAGGAAGGAAAATAGTTTAATTAGGACAAGCTAAGAGAACTGTTTGACTGTGTAATCGGAAAGCACTGTACCAAAACTGAAATTGTAGTTTACAAGCTGCATCTGCCTTCTGTTTTCAGCAAACGGCAGTGAGGTTCATATAAGCAACGTGCGCTATGAAGATACAGGAGCATACACTTGTATCGCAAAGAATGAAGCAGGAGTGGATGAAGACATCTCTTCTCTTTTTGTGGAAGATTCTGCTAGAAAGACCCGTATGTATTATGTATTGAACACATATATATACAGACACGTATATATATATATATATATACACAGACACACACACACACATACACACTGTATTTAGAAAGCAAACACAAACTGAAATGAACAATTCATTAAAAAATGTTTTCATATGTAGGAAGGATAGGAATCTTGAAATATTAAAAGTAGATTTAAGGGTTAGAGAATAAGCTTGTGAAATTTTTAATACAACACTAAAATGATTTTGTTTCTTTTGCAAGCGTATATAAGATGTTTCAGTCTCTGTCCTCCCATTTGCTCACATAGGAATTTAAATCCCTTGCAAAATCCCTTTCCTAAACAGGTTGGGGAATTCAAGGTCCCAAAATATAGCCAAGGGGCATCCTATGGGTATAATAAATTAATATCTTTCTGTTTCTGTCAGTGGCATTGCAGTCAGTGGCCCAATAGCTACACAGCAGTGCTTCTCTGCAGCAGGCACTGTGGTTACTGCCACCGTGAGACATCCACTGCCTTGGCACCAACACCACTCCATGGACTGTTCTCCATTTAGAGCTAGAAATCCTTTGTCATCACTGTACATGTCTCCTGGCTGTACCATGAAGTAAAAGAAAAATGCACCATCCTTTTTAACAGATTATTACTTGGTGAAAGGGAGATGGATGGGGTGGGATACTAAAAATGGATTTTTTTGTTACAGCTGAATTGCGTGGAACTCAAAGTACTATTACAGCATTTATCAAGTAAGCTCTCTATAGGCAAACCCATGGACACTTCCTTCCCCTGATCCACACATGCCATAGTACGGTTGTTTCGGGGTTGGATCTGGATATACTTGGAATGACTATTCTCCTTGCTCCTCAGTCTGATTTGTTATACCCGTTTACAACTCCTGTTAATCTAAGTTTTTGCAGAGGCCCTGATAGTTTGAGAGCCCTTTACTTTGGCATGCCAAAGGAAACTCAGTTTCTAAACAAAGGTAAAGCATTGTCCTAGGAATCTTTTTATTTTTCTTTAAATCAATGAGTGCATGTAGATATGTGTGGATCAAAGGAGGCTGCAGGATCTTATCTAGGTCCTGACTACCGGTATATCTTTGTCTATATTTGGTCTGGCTAGGACAACCATCATTACAAGCAAATATTTAATAAGAAAATTCTTAAGGTAGAAAAAGGGAAAAGAAAGCTGGATTTAATGGCCTGGGTAAGTTCCACCATAATATCTTTACTCCTTTTATGTATTTCTGCTAAATACCAATTTGCAATTCACTTTCTGTTGAAAATTAATTTTAGGTGGCAATTGAAGACATTAGTTTTCTTTGTCCTTTATGATGACGTTTGTAAGACAGAGTTTAAATTAAACTCTGTATTCTGCTTTCTTGTTATGTCTGCCAGGTATTTTTCAATACATTTCCCCAGTTACAACATTAAAACACCTGGCCATAGTTTCTTTAATCAATGAATCACTACCTACCAGCATGTAAATTTGAGGAAAATTTTAGAGGAAGATTCAATATAATTTTATTCATAAATTTAGTCATATTAATATGTTTAATTATCAACATTTTCTGAAATCATGTTTTCACTTTATTTTACTTACCATTTTAAACTCTTACAGGTCAAAATAATACATTTTAAACAATTTTTTGAGATTATATGTTAGTAGCATGCTGTGAAAAACAAAAGTAACAATTTTATAAGATATAGCCTTTCAGGCTTTACTATATCTATATTTATAGAACTTTCAAAGTGGTCTTATAAGAAAGAGACAATACAGGGAAAAGCTTTGGAGAATATTTTTTCCAAGTCTGAAAATGAAATATTTATAGGTGTTACTTGTGTATTTAAATTATGTGACATTTTCAAGGGTGAAGAGTGAAAGCTAAAAGAGTGTAAAAATTAATTTATTTTGATAAAAACACAACGTGAGATCTACACTCCTAAAAATGTTTTACGTGCAAACACCATATGGTTAACTATATGCACTGAGTTGTACAGCAGATCTTCAGAACTTATTTGTCTTGTATAACTGTAACTTTATAACCATTGAACAACACTCCAATTCTCTCTCCCCCCTTCCCCTGACAACCATCATTCTATTTTCTGCTTCTGTGATTTCAACTCTTTTAGATATCTCATGTAAGTGCAATCATATAGTATTTGTCCTTCTGTGAATGGCTTTTTTTGATTAGTGTAATGTCTTCCAGATCCCTCTATGTTGTTGCAAATGGTACAATTTCCTTCATTTTTAAGGCTGAATAATATTCTATTGTATGTATACACAATATTTTCTTTATCCGTTCATTTGTTGATAGATATTTAAGTTGTTTCTGTATTTTGACTATTGTGAATAATGCTGCCATGAACATGGAAGAACAGATATCTCTTTGATCCTGATTTCAACTCTTTTGGATGTATACCCAGAAGTAGGACTGCTGGGTCATACGGTAGTTCTAATTTTAGTTTTTTGAGGAACTTCCATAATGTTTTCCATAGTGGCTGCACAATTTTTTATTCCCACTAACAAGATGCCAGAGTTCCAACTTCATCATATCCTCACCTACACTTTTGTCTTCTGTTATTTTGATAATAGCCATCCTAACAGGGATGAGGTGACATCTCATTGTGGTTTTGATTTGCATCCCTGATGATTAGTGATGTAGAACAGCTTTTTATTTGCTTACCGGCCATTTGTAAATCTTCTTTGGAGTAATGTCTATTCAAATCTTTTGCCCATTTCTTAATTGGATTATTTCATTTTTTGCTATTGAGTTATTAAGTTTCTTTACATATTTTAGAAATGAAATGCTTATCAGACATATGGGTTGAAAATATTTTATTCTGCAGGTTGCCTTTTCACTCTGTTAATTGTTTCCTTTGCTGTGCAGAAGCTTTTGAGTTTGATGTAGTCCAGCCTGTCTATTTTTGCCTATGTTGCCTGTGCTTTTGAGAAAATTATGGACCACGGGTGTTAGCCCAATATAGATGCAAAAATTCTCAATGAAATATTAGTATATTGAATTCAACAGCACATTAAAAGGATCATACATCCTGATTATGTAGGATTTATCCCTGGGATAAAGGATGGTTCAACATACACAAATCAATTAATATGATTTGCACATTAACAGAAAAATCACTGGATCATCCAATAGATGCATATAATGTATTTGAAAACACTCTTTCAAGATAGAAACACTTTTGACAACACTCCTTCGTGATAAAAATGCTCAACAAACTAGGTGTAGAAGATAATAAAGGCCATATATGACAAGCCTACAGTTAACACCATACTCAAAGGTAAAAAACTGAAATCTTTTCCTCTCAGATCAAGACAAGGATGTCCTCTCTCACCACTCTATTTTACATAATACTGGAAGTCCTAACCACAGTAATTAAGCAAGAAAAAGAAATAAAAGACATCCAAATCTGAAAGGAAGAAGTAAAATTGTCTCTGTTTGCAGGTGACATGATCTTATATAGAGAATGCCCTAAATACTCCACCAAAAAACTTTTCAGAACTAATAAACATATTCAGTAAAGTTTCAGGATACAAAATCGACATACAAAAATCACTCACATTTTGGGGCTGGCCCGGTGGCGTAGTGGTTGAGTTCGCGCACTCTTCTTCCGCGGCCCGGGGTTTGTAGGTTTGGATCCCAGGCACGGACCTATGCACCACTTGTCAAGCCATGCTGTGGCAGGCATCCCACATATAAAATGGAGAAAGATGGACATGGATGTTAGCCCAGGGCCAATCTTCCTCAGCAAAAAGAGGAGGATTGGCAATAGATGTTAGCTCAGGGCTAACCTTCCTCACCAAAACCCCCCCCAAAAAAATCAATCACATTTCTACACATTCACAATTAACTATCCAAAAGACAATTAAGAAAGCAGTCCCATTTACAATAGCATCAAAAAGAAATAATTACTTTGGAATAAACTTAACCAAGGAGGTGAAAGACTTATACACTGAAAACTGTAGATACATTAATGAAAGAAATTGAGGAAGACACAAAGAAATGGTAAGACATTCCGTGTTCATGGATTAGAAGACTTAGTATTGTTAAAGGTCCATGCTACCCAAAGAATCTATGACTCAATGCTATTCGCATCAAAATCCTGATGGCACTTTTTACAGAAATAGAAAAAATATCCCAAAATTCATACGGAACAACAAAAGATTGAGAATAGCAAAAGCAATCTTGGAAAAGAACAAAGCTGGAGGTATCACACTTCCTGATTTCAAAATATATCAATGCTATAGAAATTAAAACAGTATTGTACTGGCCTAAAGACAGACATAAATCAACGGAACAGAATAGAGAGCCCAGAAGTAAATCCATGCATATACAGTCAACCGATCTTCAACAAGGGCGCCAGAATACATAGTGAGGGAAGGATAGTCTTTTCAAGAAACGTTGCTGTTGTTGTTTCAAGAAATATTCACATGTAAAACGATGAAATTGGACCACTACCTTACACAATACTACATATAAATAACTCAAAATGTATTAAAGACTTAAACATAAGACCTAAAACTACAAAAACAACAAGGAAAAAGCTGCATGACATTAGTCTTGAAAAAAAAATTAACAGATTTTAGTTATAACCCAGAAATCTCAAGCATTACTTGTTCATGTTTATATTCTACTCTGCTATATACATGCAGATATAGGTTTTTTTGAATAACAAATTTACCTTTTTTTTTTTTAAAAAAATGAATCTTCATTTATGTGATCAATCTCCATTTTATTTAATTTTTTAATTAATTTATTTATTTTTCCCCCAAAGCCCCAGTAGATAGTTGTATGTCATAGTTGCACATCCTTCTAGTTGCTGTATGTGGGATGTGGCCTCAGCATGGCCAGAGAAGCGATGTGTCAGTGCGTGCCCGGGATCCGAACCCGGGCCGCCAGCAGCGGAGCACACGCACTTAACCGCTAAGCCACTGGGCCGGCCCCAAATTTACCTTTAATTTAAATAAATGCCTTTAATTTTTGTTAAGTTTCTGTTCTACACATTTTCTACAGTGGTTATTAAGAATATATACATGTAGTTGTTGATGTGAAAGTGCTCATTTTTAGAAAGTTATGCAGATAACTAAAATCAGGCTAATACTAAATAAGTTGAATAGAATATTGGTAGGTACAGAAGAGAATAAACTGAAAATGTAAGAATGTCTATATGATTAGGAGACAGTTTTCCTGATGTTTCCTATTCCTCAACAGTCAGAATTCTATACAACAAAAACAAAATCAGGCGGAGATCACATTAGGGAAAACTACAGCCTTTTGTAGCCCCCATCTAAACAATTGCTCTGGGTTTTCTTCTAGTAATTCCATGGACAAAGACTAGTCTTAATTATACAGGGTACATTTGCATCTTGAAAGATAAGTATTTTCAAAAAAGCCAAAGGAAACAGTTAGAGACCCACCGATGATGACTTTACATTTCGTATTTGCAAGTATTAAAAAATTATTGACCTGTTCAATAATTTTTTGTACATGTTCACGAAAAGTAATTTCACAAGTCTTTTTCCCTTTAGTAATGATGGGATACAATGTATATCTAAAAAAGCAGATTAGTGTAATAGAAGAGCATGAATTTTGGAGTACGATGCAAGTTAGAATGTGTGTTACTTTCGCCACATAATAGCCGTGTGATTTGGGGCTCTTATATAACCTCCCTCAGCTTTCATTTCTTATCTGTAATATGGAATAAATACCAACTCACTAAGGGATTTCTGTGCAGATGTTATATATAAAGCACTCAACATAATGCTAGACATAAAGTACCTCTTCTTCCCACTCATGCTTATTTCCTGAAAATAATTATTTATTGCTTGCTAGAAAGATTGACAAAAATTATTTTTTTAAAAAAAGCCTGGAGAATCCAATAATTGGTAGAAATTAGAGAGTTTACAAAATAAATGATACATATAGATAGATATGGAGATAAATATAGATATAGAGATAGAAGTAGAGTTAGAGATTGAGAGAGAGAGAGAGAGGGAGAGAGGAAGAGAAAGAGAGAGAGATGATCATGTATGGACATCTATATTATTATATATTCAAATATAAAATGTCATTATTTCTCTCCCCATTTAAAAAACATTGACTCAATGAATTGGAATATACATTTTTTTCTTTAATGTGGCTATTAAGATACTTTAAATAAAGGACAACATTTTTTGGCAGAGCCCACTTTTTTCACAGAGTCAAAGCAAAAGCTACACTTTATTTCCCCTTTAAATTGGTCAATTTATATTCTTATTATATTTTAAAAATTCATCTGTAATGTACTTTTCTTATATTTTCTTTTTGAAAGATGCAGAGAAGAGAGGTATTGAATTTCATGTAGATAGCAATAAAAATGGGGAAAGATTTACAATTTGGGCTAAATGACACAACACAGACTTACATTGTTTAGCTACAGCTTCAGAGTAATCATCCAGCTATTTTCTACGTAATAGAACACTCATAGGAGGATCAATCACATTTTTTTCTTACACTACATTTCCCAGCAATATGATACCATTGAGAGCACAACTCGTGCAAAGCATCATATGGCTAAGGAGTTTGTTTTGCTTGTACACTGATCTTTGAATTGGAAAACCTTGAGTTAAGTGCCCAACTTTGTCAACAAACCCCACTGGAAGTTTTCTCATATGATAAATTGAACTACAAAAAAGTGCTTCAAAATAATATAGTCTACAGTTACATTAGGGATAGGATTTGATAACTAAGATTAATGAAGTTATATACAGAGAGGATTTAAATGCAAAGAAGAGTATAAACAGGCCATCGGGGATTGTGTGGTGCTTGTAACACGGAGTAGAAGATGATTTGAAATATGTGAGGGGGTTTTAAGTAGAGGTGGAATGTCATTTATTTGAAAACATCTAGCACATAGCATAAGCACTTGATACATTTCCATTCCCAAGAGGAGTCCGTTCCCAGATGATAACAATTCGTCTTCAGGATTAAGGTAAATGAAAAGCAGTGTGAATGTAGGCTACTATTGAAAGCTTTTAAGCTACGGGCTGCGTTAAGCAACGAGCACAAATTATATCATAGCTTGCTAGGGTTTTAGTAAAGGATGCACTTAATCTAGCTTCTTGCAAATATTGAATATAATGTCTG
Source organism: Ceratotherium simum simum (assembly GCF_057802395.1). Classification (NCBI taxonomy): domain Eukaryota; kingdom Metazoa; phylum Chordata; class Mammalia; order Perissodactyla; family Rhinocerotidae; genus Ceratotherium; species Ceratotherium simum. The sequence continues at coordinate 25,364,007 of NC_141911.1, forward strand.
AATATATTATAATAATATGTACATCTTTTTATCATTGTCCCAGGCAATATTGCATTTGGAAATATTGGGTTATTGCAACAATCCTTACTTCAGAATTAACTGCAATAAAGTAATATTGCTTGACTATTATGACCTAAAATTAATTATAAGATTCTTTAAAAGAGTATTTCAGGGGCCGACCCGGTGGCTTAGTGGTTAAGTTCGCACGCTCCAGTGCAGCAGCCCGGGGTTCGCAGATTCGGATCCCAGGCACAGACCGATGCACCGCTTGTCAGGCCGTGCTGTGGCGGCGTCCCGTATAAAGTAGAGGAAGATGGGCGTGGATGTTAGCCCAGGGCCAATCTTCCTCAGCAAAAGGAGGAGGATTGGCAATGGATGTTAGCTCAGGGCTAATCTTCCTGACCAAAAAAAAAAAGACAGTATTTTAAAAGTGTTAAACTCTACGACAAGATCACTTGAAAGAACAAATTATATACATGTATGCTGGTCATATAAATTAGTAATTTTTAAAAATTCAATGAGTATAATTCACAATACATGGATTTAGAAATATGGTAAAATGTAGCCATTTGTACCTAAATATTTCAAAAGATATATAAATGCTTAAGAAATATTTGCTTATTTTAGAAGTAGAGGAAAGGGTCTTAAAATAGATTAAAACGTGATCTTTTTACATGTAAAGGCAGTTAAAATATGACATCACAAACTTTAAAAATGAAACATATTCTGGTAATATAGACAGATTAATTAACCTCTCTAGTCTTCATTTCCTTCCTATTTTTAAACAACGAAGAAAATACATACTTCAAAAAGGCAGTTGTATAGACTTAATGAGATCATTTACATAGGATCTTATTAGTGTCTACAGAGGCTAGGAAGATAATATAAATAAGTGACTAGCATAGTCTATAAAAAAGTATAGATGAAGCAAACACAGCTATCATAGATTAATAATAAATTTTTACACTCAACCAATGTGAGGTAGGTGTAGAAGTCATCAGATTAACAGATTATTTTTTTTTATACTCAACAAATGTGATATAGGTAGAATCATTAGGAATAAGGAAAATTCACAGTAAGAAATAAGGTGTGGACATCATAGCCAGTGTGAGATTTAATCCTGTTAGTTATGAGCTAAGTGCTAGAATCAAAAAGAACCACACAAAAACAAATATTTTAGGAAAAATAAATCAATAAATGAAAAATATTAATTTTTATTTAACATTCACTGAACATTATTCAATGGAGGGGCTATGCTAGAAACATTTTAAAGCAGAATGAACAATTCATATTTCTTTTGAAAAGCCTAAAACGCTATTTAATATTTGTCACAGACATTTACATGTTAGTAAGCATACAAGAAATAAAACACACTTGGGATAATCAGACTCATGTAGAGGTTAACTATGCTCGATAAGCATTTATTATTTTATGAGCTTTCATTATTTATCATAAATTCTAATATTTATGCTCTCAATGTGGCCGATGACATTGTCACATCTTGTGAAGTAACTTGTTCCATAAATCTTTTCATCTGCTGACCCAGTGTATGCTGAAATTATCTGCCTTGTGATTGACATATCTGAAGGCTATATTTTTAAAATAATACCCTTTCAATGTAATTAAATAGATCTGTTTCTACCATTGCCATCTTTGCGCAATTGCAGAGCCTTGTTATCTAACAAGACGTTGCGTGATCTGAATGTCACCGAATTGACAGGTTTGCAGCAACCATAAGCAATCAGGCATCTCTATTGTCTACAAAACAAAGCTTTCTTATTTTGATTTATCGTCTACCCATTGTCTGCAAGGCATTATATTCCTTCAGTGGACTATTCCTATCTCATCTCATCTTACACAATGTCAATTTGCCTAATTTATTTTATGATAAGTGATGATGACATTTTATTTATATTACTTCAGACATGCTGACTAAATAAGCTTGTATATAGTGACAGCGCTGAGTATAAAATCTCTATGAAACTTTTAGAAAATCTACATACTAGTATTTTGTTGTTGGTGTTCAGGAGAAAATGTTAGGCCTCACTTTGAGATTCCATAATTCCAGAGGAATTTGGGCATTAAATGTGGTGAATCCTTTGCAAAATAACTGTGTACTTAGATTTGAAAAAAAGTTAGAATTATCATCACTTCATGATTTTCTTAGAGTCCTCTGATATAGGAACTTAGAAAATAGTTAATAAAACAAATGTGCCCTTCAAATGCCCAGGCTCTAGGGTGAGGGGCTGAAGTGAGATGCCATCTTAAAGTTTTGTGAAGTCTAATTTATGCCACACATTTTTATCACCTGTGTGCAAAGAGCCCAGATTATGCACCTGTATGCCCTGTTGTCCTCTGTTTGTCCAGATATCTGAATTCTGATAGAGCTGATTATTAGATGAATATGCCAGAAAGAGTGAGACAGTTTGATTATTGTTCTGCCTCCTTATTTGCTTTATTTTCCAACTTTGTGTGTATTTCCATATTTGTGTTACATAGGAAATGTTACATTACATATGAAATGTTTTTAAATATGAAATTTCTTAAGAGGCCTTTTTCTATCATATGCAATAAAATTGTGTACCAATTTGAATATCTTTCTGCTCAATTTATCTACTGTCGGTCTAATACATATCTTTATACTACATTCTGGAATAAATAATAAAGCTTTTGGAAACATTTTGGCAATCATGAAATTTTAATAGAAAATAAATTATTAGTGAATAACATATTTCCATTTTTATCTCGAACATGTCCTAATAGAAAGTCAAAATGTGTTCCTAGATATAGTTTGGATTCAGAAGACTGAAATTAGACTAAGTAAAGGAAAAAAATGTGTTGTTTTCTAATTTGATTATTATAATACTCAAGTAAAGACTATCTATACATATACATATATATTATAACCAATATTGTACTAATTACAATTATATTAATATTAATATCAGAATGTAATTTTAGGGTTATACTCAACGTGACAATAAACATCAGAGAAAACAGTATGATTACATTAAAATTAAGGAGTTCTAATCACAAAACTTTGCCCTCCAGATATTGTCCACACAAATAACTAACAAGAACTTAGTATCATAGATAGATAGATACAGAGACAGACAGATATAGTTGAAACAACCCAAAAGAAAACTAGCCCGTAGTTTTAAGAAGAACTTTCAGAGACAAGAAAAAATGAAGTGCCAATATATTATTAGGAAAAGATGTTAATCCTCATCAGTTATCAAGGTATCCACTAGAATATCAGAAGTTAAAAAGGTACATTATACCAAGACGATGAGATTTCAAAAAATAGGAATAGCATTATACATTGCTAATAGTACTGTGTTTCACCACCATTTGGAAACTCAGTGGCATTTTTAAAGCTGATTTTGCATATACCTTGGAAGCCAGCGATCACACTTATTAGAGAAACATTGAATAGCCATACACTCAAATTATTTAGGAAGAGCCTGCCATGTACTTAATATTTTGCTATAATTTATAATTTATTTTTAATGTGTCTTTTAATTACTTCCAATTTCCATGGCAACTGGACTAACAATTCGTTTTAAATACTATTTACAATGGCTATAATTTGATTTATGTAATTTAAATATGTGTGAAGCTAGCTACCTTCTCAGGTGCACGAATTTCAGTATTACTCCAAGCTTATCTATTTCTTTCTCAATTGTCTATTAAAAAAGGAACATTTACAAAATTTATAAAGTAATTATGAGCTTTCATTGTAAGGAGAATAAAAAATCTGTGGGACCAATAGGTTTGTTCATTTGTGCTTTCACCTACTAAATATTTATTGAGGAAAGAACAAACACACACACAAACATGTTGCTAGCATATGCTTAGCACTAAATAAGACAATTCTGTACTTTCAGAAAAGCCGTAATTTAGGGCAGTTAGAAGTAAAGGGGGGCCGGCTCCGTGGCTTAGCGGTTAAGTGCGCGCGCTCTGATGCTGGCGGCCCGGGTTCGGATCCCGGGCACGCCCCAAGGCACCACTTCTCTGTCCAACCCGAGGCCGAGTCCCACGTACAACAACTAGAAGGATGTGAACCTATGACATACAACTATCTACTGGGGCTTTGGGGGGAAAAAAATGAATAAATAAAATCTTTAAAAAAAAAAAAGAAGTAAAGGGGAACTATAATACATGGTGGAATAAAATAATTGCTGTTAACAGACATACAAGCCAAGTGTGATAGGATTGCAGACAAAGAAACATCAAATTCCAGCTGAGTTGCATAGTAGTCTCTATTGAGGTGATAACATTTGAGCTGGTATTTGACGGCTGCAGTGATACTTCCATAACTGGAGACTTAAAAGTATGTCAAACTCAGGGAATAGTCATGAAGTATGTAGTGGGTTTCATTAATTTTGTGTAATATATGATCATAACAACATTTGCTGGGAATTTACAATACATAGTGAGAATGAATTGTTGGGTAGAACCAGATTAAGGGAGACCTTGAACTGTGTGAATGGAAAAAGTCAAATTAGGAGTTATTTACATGCTATATTTCTGCAAAGGCAAAAATTCTTTTCTACATATTTATTACTTAGTGTTTATTCTAGAGATATTGGAATAAGTATTCTTTTTTTTCCTGGAATTTACAGTTAACAAAGAGTAGACATTTGAGTATGCTTTTCTGTTACCTGAGTAGGATTAACCAAATTTGAATTCCCATCATAGTATATAAGACAGACAGTCTTGTATGTCTACTATTTAATCTCAAGTGTAATATGTATTGTGGAAACTCATTACAGCATGCTGCTGGAACACAATTAGTGTGAGCATTCAATGTGAGGTTGAATTATCTTCCTTTATCCATCTTTTGAAGAGTTTTTGGCATAATGACATTTCCCAAAAGATAATATTACTTGGTTTATCAGCCTATTTGAACTTTTATGAAGGAGACCAGTGCATTAATAAAATATTATATTTTATAATAAGTAATCAAAATAGTCAAGGACTAAAATTATGCCTTAGGCTGTATTTTAGTCCTTGACTAAAGGACTAAATACTTAGGCCTGTTAATTTATAACCTTTAAATTAGAGCAAAATTGACCCTGGAACGATTCTACTATGATAATAGATAGAAAGTAATCTACTATCAACTTCATGCCGATACACATACAATTGGTAAAATTGTGGCCGGATAGACAATTCTGGCTATAGAGCCTAATCTGAAAACATTTTGTGTGATAATTAAAGAAGTGGATGCTCTACTAATCAATTTGGTTTTAGAACATTATTATTTTGCTCCAGACCATTGGACTAGCCTCTTAGATTTGTAACACAAGCTTGCTTTATTTTGCTTTTTCAGATTAAGCTATCATAGAAATTAAATCAATTAGAGACATTTGTAGAAATGAAATTTTAATGGATCCGATGCTCTAAAGTACTTGGCACAGTGTCTAGCACATAATGAGAGCTTAATAAGTGTTTGTTCTGATTACCATTATTGTTATTATCCTGAGTCAATGACTATCAGCTTTAAAATTCTCTTAAATATATTGAATAATGGATAAAAATGGTGTAAATGGTTAAAAATGGGTAATGTGTGCTAGAAATGGGACTATGTAAGGAAGAGTTACAAATTAGATATTTTACATTTATATATAATAGCAAAATATTTTGAGGTTCATATATTTAGGAATTGCTTACACTTTTATTAAGCATCTATGGCAATTGACTATTTGTTTACTCTTGTATCTTATGTATTTTATTACTTTTCTGTGAAGCTAAATTCCCTTTTTGAATCTCATAGGGACACAAGACATTTTATCCTCAAGTTTGAAAAATGCTCCCTAGAACATAAGATTTCAGAGATTTATTCAAATCTGATAATTTTCTTTTACTGTTCCTTCTTGTAGAGTGTGGGAAAGGTAAGTTTCATAGGGAATGTTAGTAAAAAGAAAAATACATGTATGGGAGAGAAAGTGTTTTTATATCATATTCTCAGAGCCATGCCTGACCACATCTTATTTTCAAGAATGAACAATAATTAATGGTTGCATGTGTGTGGAGTCATCGTGACATCAGAAAGCTTCAGCTGAAAATGCTCTCACATTTCAGTGCCAACATTCATTCTTAGCATAGCCATGGTTGGCTACACTGCTGCTACTTGGCCTAGTTTCTTTCCTCTCCCTGTCACTTCTCTGCTGAGCATTTTTGACCCCATTCTCTTTTTCTCTGTGTCAGTAACTGCAGCTGCTAGAGTATCACTGCTGTCTGTTGTTGGTTCTGCCCTTTTTTTAGTGTTGACAATAGAAGGACAAGGAGCAGCCAGCATTGTTCTCTCCTATTAATACAGAACTGTATTGCATGGGTGTAGGGGCGAGAAAGAAGGGGAAAGTGAAAAGATAGGACTACATGCGAACAGGGCAGTTTATTCCTGTTATGGGATTCCTCCAGCATTTGTTTCTTCATTGTAACGACTTGAAGTAGCGATCCAGCTCCCAGGAGTAGCAATAATATTGCAAATAAAGACAATATGTGTTAAAATAATATGAGTAACTCCAAATTCCTGATCTTAATTCGTAATGGTGTGACACCTTCTTGCTTTGTTTGCCCAGTCTTAGACATTGATGTAACTTCTCCATGCTTTAATTTTCCTTTCTGACATGATGAGAAAGAATTGTGATTCTCAAACTCATTTATAGGCGTTTAAAAGCAGTAATGACAATGTCTCAACAAAAGATTAGAGATTTGAAATCAGGTGGCATTATGACCGAGAGCTTTAATGGAACAATGTAAGAAGCGTGTTAGTTACTATAAAAAAACAAAACAAAACAATGGATAACTTGACATTTTTTTGGTTTATTTTCCTCTCTCTTTAAATATACTATTGAACTGATTCTTAATTTATCATATTAAAAACACTATGAGTTTCACTTAGTTTATCTAAATGATATTTTTAAAACAGGTAGGTATATTCTAATAATAAGAAGCATATCCAGCAAGAGTTTTACGAAAACATAGGCTAGTGACAATGTGTGAAGAGTTGAGAACAAAACTAAAGCTTATGATATCATTTTAGGCAGAACCTGCCGTTCCCTCTCCACGAATGCAAGCAAAACAAAGACACTAACGTTTTTTGAAGTACTACTTTCAGAATTAAGTCAGAGAGAAGGAAAAAAAAAACAGGAAAAAACAGTAAGAGAGACTTCAGGATAATGTTGAATTGGCCAGTGCAAAATAATCTTATCCAGGAGGACGACTCAATGAACAAATTGGACAGGCGTGTACCATTAACTCAGCTTCTTGGGACCATCAGGATACTTTCTATCTGAAAAGCACAAGTTCTTCTGTGATTAAGCTAAAATTCTGTTACAAAAGTTATTATTGGTCTGTAATTCTCCAATTACTATTTTTACATCATAATTTTACTGTGTAATAGAGATATCTGGGTTCTCTGTCATGAAATTGTACAAGAGATAATATATGTACAGTACTTTGAGGAAGAAAATTTCAGTTCTAGGGTTAGTCTCCTCTTTAATCCAACTATGTGTGACCTTACTGTTGTTGGATGGGGATTTAACAGATTGAAAATCAGGTTTTACATTTTTGTAACAGTGCCAAGTCTGGTGCTTATTGTGTCTAAAAGCAAATTAAAAGCAATATGGAATTCATTTTAATCAACACAATGTAAACACTTGAAGCAATTATAAAAGACATATGCGAATTTACTGCAGAGCTTGTCATTGGCCTGCTGAGGCATCTAATGTTTGACAAAGAATGTCTGAAGGGACATGTTAAATATCTGTTCCTCAACACTGTGGACGCACAGACATTACATTATTTCTGTTCATTAAAAAACAAGATATATTGACTATATTATTACTGCAAGTTGTTTCATATTTGAGTCATAACATAAAGTTCTTATCTTTGGAGGTATGTTTGTATGTTTAGCAAAAATATGTATTTCCAAAAAATATATGTGTAAATATGTATATAAACATATGTGTTGTGTGTATACATACGCGCGCGCGTGTGTGTGTGTGTGTGTCTGTGTGCACCAGGCACTGTTCTAGGCAATTTAAAATTTTTGGCTCATTGAATGCGTATAAAATCCTCATGCTATCTAATTTGTCTGTTATATTTCACGCAATTCCTTTAGAAATCTATTCTAGGAAGAAGTTAACCTCTGTTAACTCATAATCAGCTTGTTTTATGAGACATTATGCCATTTTCTACATGAACACTTTCTCAGACAGTGTAAAGTCCAATATTGTTTTTTCTGTCTTGTGACTGACTAGAAATTTCAGATGCTAAGTTTACAGCCTACTTCATTGATTACTCTGCTTAGATGTCTGATACCTTTTATTGCCATGCTACTAATCTATTTTATAATATCTTTAAATATAAGCAAATTTAACTGAAGGATAAACTATGTGTTTACCTAGAATGCCCTAACTATCTGGATATTTAATGCATTTGAAATTTGTAATTATAATTTGTAATTTCTCTCAAAAAATATTTATCTAATAATCTTTGTGTATCTTAATGATAAATAACATTTTAAAATAGTCAATTTCCTTCAAAGATTGGATATCTTTTATTTTCCACTATATTTAAATATAATTATGTTTATATGTTAACATTAAATATAACATAACTATAACTATATATTTAAATGCATATTAAATAGTGAGGAGTTCAGAATATGAGAAGAGTAATAAAAATTGTTAGAAATAATACCCTTTTATAAAAATTATGCTTCATTGCAACAGCTTTAAGTTCTACTATTTTTAACTTTTTCTTTGCAAATATGCTAATTAATAATTCAAATAGTCTTTTATTTCTCTAATTGTTTTGTTCTCACTAATGATAATAAGGAGAATCCTCTGATAGCCTGAAAGATAGGTTAGGATATAGTTTTATGCAGTGTTTTGTTTTGGTAACATTTACATTAATTTAATGTTATGGGTATGATTATCTTTAGTTCTATCTAGGATATATCTAGCCAAGATCTAGCCAAGATCTACTGGACAATTCGTTCTGTGCCAGGTACTACTTAAAATGTTAAAATCATTTTATTTTATTTTTATTTATTTATTTATTTATTTATTTATTTTGTGAGGAAGATCAGCCCTGAGCTAACATCCATGCCAATCCTCCTCTTTTTTTTTTTTTTGCTGAGGAAGACCGGCCCTGAGCTAACATCTATTGCCAATCCTTCTCCTTTTTTTTCCCCGCCTTTTCTCCCCAAAGCCCCAGTAGATAGTTGTATGTCATAGTTGCATATCCTGCTAGTTGCTGTATGTGGGACACCACCTCAGCATGGCCCAACAAGCAGTGCATTGGTGCGTGCCCGGGATCCAAACCCGGGCCAACAGTAGTGGAGCCAGTGCACTTAACCGCTAAGCCATGGGGCCGGCCCCTATTTTTTTAATTCTCTAATTAACCCGGTGTTATATTTTCTAGATGGAGAAGTTAAAACAAAAGAAGAAGTAAGTTTGTTTGCCATCTACTTATAGTGGTAGGGTATATGACCTAGTTAGAAGACCAAGTTTTTCCCCTATATATCTGCAGCTAAATACCCAAAATTGTTGAATAATGTCATTATTTATTGTTTATCATGTAAAAACCACAACCAATCATTTGTGAAGAATTATCAAAATCAAGTCACTTCCTGACAGTGGTGGGCTTAGAATTTTGATATTAACTGAAGCTTAAGTGTTGGCCATCTGGATAGGAGGACACTAGCTAAAAAAATTTTCTTGAAGTTATGTTTGCTTAGTAAGCAGTCTGTTACACTAACATTATATGGTGTCCAAGTTGGTCCTAATGATCCTCCTCTCTTGTTATATACACCCCATAGTATCTTCCCACATTGAAATAGGTCAAGTCTCTATCACAAACAAAGTAGGTTGGAGGTGAAGGTATATGACTTCTGAAGTCAGGTCATAAAGGGCATTATGGCTTCTGCCTTGCTCTCTTGGATTACTCATTCTAGAGAAAGCCAGCTGCCAGTATGTGAGGACACTTAAACAGCCTTGGGGAGAGTCCCGTGTGCAAAGAACTGAGGGTTCCTGTCAACAGCCAGCACCAAATTGACAGCCATATAAGTGAGCCATCTTGGAAGTGGATCTTCCAGCCCAAGTCAAGCCTTCAGATGACTGGAGCCTCATGAGATATCCCAAACCAGAACCCTCCCAGCCAAGCCACTCCGTCAAAACCATAAATGTTTTTTGTTATTTTAATCTACTAAGTTTGAGATAATTTTTTACACATCGTGCAATAGCCACTGCAGATAGTATGCTTACATGGTTTGGCATTGGAAGGAAAGATGGATACAGTTTTTATTTGTTTAGTCTGATGGCTTTAATCTTTTGACATGGCAATAGTTCTTACATTGTCTTGGTTTCACTCAGACTCATTTGGTTGCCAAGAGTAGACTCTCTCTGTTTGGTTAAGTATAGCTTATTTTAAAACTGATGAGAACGTTAAACTGGCGATGTGAAGCAGTCAGGGTTGTATCCACATTCAGAACCCAAAAACTGACGTTACATAGTCAGACAACTGCTAACTCTCTTGCCTCTCCCATGGGTTCCATAGTTTCTTCCTCCCTTTCACATCTTCTTGAGTCCTTCTCTGCATTATCACAAATTATCATAGCCCTGACTCTACGTCATGGTGCCTTTCGCTATGCATTCTTACCATTCTGGTTCTCTGTACTCTCCATTTTCTAATATGATTTCTTAATTCAAATTACCTTCCAAAAGAATCTGATTATCCCGTCTCATCACTTTTTAGAAATTAAGACCATAGATTCCTGGCCAGTTTCTGGGTTGTATGCCCTAATGTTAAGCTGGGAACTATAGCCTAACCAGCTCGTTAGACTCCAGGTTGGGAATTCGTGTAGTCTCAGGGGAGAATCATCTTCAGTCAGTGCCAAAAGAGTGACAGTTTCACTTAAATGTGGCTTTGAATTTGGCATATGGCAGGCAATGTACTTGACATATCTTATATAGCTTTCCATCCTAAAAATAGTATGTTTTAAATGTCCCATTTCATTCTCCATATGTACATTCAAAGAAATTTCAACTACCATAACACTAACCATACATTTTTTCAGACACATTAAATTTTTATCTACATTTTCTTTTCACGTTGCCCTTTTTCATTTGCCTTCTGAAGTTGAGTCAATTTCTTAAATCCAAAAGGAGAAGCAGTCAATAAGACATCTAGCTAAAATGTTATTCTTACATAAATGCAGTTTATCAAAAAATGTTTTGCACTAGTGGAAACCTTGTACTTTCAGACAAAGACAAGGACAAGCAAAAACTTATTTAGTTGAAAAGCCAAGTGGTTTACACATGAGTTGCCAGGGAAAATAGCTGTTCAGTACTATGGCATGCTGCTATGCAGTTAACTATGTTATTGCTATTGCTTATATAATATTCAACTCTCCACATGTATTTCCACATAGAGACAGCATATTTAATATGAGATCCATCACCTTGAATATAATTGCAAGTCCCCAATATATAAAATAAGACAATTTATAAAAAAGGCGTTAATAAAAGATTCTGTCCCTAGCGTCCAGTCATCTGTTCCATTGGACCACATTTTCGTTATAAGGCATATGTTATCTACAAAAGGAATTTTACATTTCAGTTAAGTCGTGAACAAGTATTAAATTATTGGGGGTCTCTGACTTTGAGGTTTTTATTGCCCAATTTTAAATAAAAAGATTTCAGAAGAGAGAATTCATTTGTGGTATATTAAGGGATGCAATATGTGTTTCACAGGATTTCATATCTAGAGAAAAAAGTTTACTTTAGCTTAAACTCTTGGTTCCAGACAGGTTAACTATAGATAAAAACTAAGCTGGTTTAAAGGACGACCAGGGGCAAATTAGGTGAAGAATTCTCGTAAGAGTATTACTGTCAGATTTAACATATGAGTAAAGATGAAGAGATTCAAAATGATTTGAAATGTGGAATATGAGTTTAATATGACACAGGCATATCATGGAAGACTATGTGCTATGCTAAGGACTTTGAGCTTACACACACACACACACGTATATGCATAATATATTTATAAGCAAATTAATGGCATCATTAAGCCTGCGTTTATTATAGGTAGATGTTTATGTCGTATGAAGGATAAAGTAATGTGACAAAACAAATCTATTTCAATACGTAAGTAGCTGTTAAAATGTAAAAAATATAAAAGTAACATCCCAATAGAAATAATGAGTTAAAGACATAAAGTTTTCTTTAAATATTTGCAAACATATTCAACATAAGTTATAATCAAACGAATATACATTATATTTAATTTATATATTATAATATATGTTCACATTTGATAAGCCTGTGCACACGTGCATGCATACACACACATACAGTAATAATCCACTTTGAGTGCAGTGGGATGAATACTTTCATAGACTGCTGGTAGTGCTGGTAACAATCTTTGAAAATCAACCTGGCAACACGTGGTAATGGCTTTAAACACTCCCATACCTTTTGTAGGAATGTATACTAATGGAAATAACTGCATAGAAAGATGGTCATCACAGTAAGCACGCACACGCACGTGCACATATATGTATATACACATACATCTATATGACTGATAAGTCAATGATATTTATAACTTATACTAGCCTCTGATCTAGGTATGAAGTTTAGATTGATGAACAATGAACGATAATATTTTTAAAATGAAGAAATCCATATGTTGGAAAACTATATAATGATTAAAACCATGTATTTGAAGACTAAATTAGACATTACATGATAAATGAATAAACAGCATTTAAAATTATTTTTACATGTTACATATTTACATATTGTATCAGAAACACCTCCATATATGTACGCATTTATATAAAAATCAGAAAAATAATGAAAAGACATATAATGAAAAGAGACTTGGTTATTTTACCTGTGTAATTGAATTCAAAGTATTTTTTTTAAGTTTAATGTACATTCTACCTTTATACAATAAAATGGAATATGTTCTAGAAATACACAATAATAATACATACAATTTTTAAACTAAGTAATTTCAAAATAAATTTTGTCTTTGTAATATTCATTCTCTTGATGTAGGAATAGTATAGCTTTCCATCTAGCATATTTTTAGTGAATGTTACACTTTATTTGCTATACTTTTTATATTTTAGTAAATTTTCATACACTATGCTTTGGGCTGTTGTAAATAAAGTCTATTGTATTTTCTAATTCTTACATAAGAATATAGATTTTTGGGGTATTTATCTTGTGTCTTTTCACCTAAGTGAACTTTCTTACTAACTTTATGTGTACTTTTAATTTAATCTTTTGTAACTCCTTTTATCCTCACCTTTTGATATATTTTATTTTCTAATTTATACTACTTATACAATTTATATTTATTTCTTGGTTTAATGAATTGTCTAGTTCATAAAAAATGAATTTCTAATGACAACCAAAAAACATTATTTTGACTCTCAATTTATTATTCTGGTGTCTGTTAATTTTTCATTGCTATAAAATATGCCTCTACTCTTAGTTTGCTAGGTCACTAACAGTATTTATATTACACGTATTAACATGTGATGCACTTTATCAGAGTATATTTGTTTTTGTTTTGTGAGGAAGATCAGACCTGATCTAATATCCATGCCAATCCTCCTCTTTTTTGCTGAGGAAGACCGGCCCTGAGCTAACATCTATTGCCAATCCTCCTCCTTTTTTTTTTCCCTTTTCTCCCCAAAGCACCAGTAGATAGTTGTATGTCATAGTTACATATCCTTCCAGTTGCTGTATGTGGGATGCTGCCTCAGCATGGCCGGACAAGCAGCACGCCGGTGCACGCCCGGGATCCAAACCTGGGCCGCCAGTAGTGAAGTGCACGCACTTAACCACTAAGCCACGGGGCCGGCCCCAGGATATATTTGTTTATTTAAATTATATTGATTATTCTCAGTTGATATACTAGTATGTTATATTAAATTAATTGATTTCTTAACTAAATTCCTACCAAATCATTTTTTCATTCCAAGAGGATTCCTATCTATGATCAAACTTTTAACATCCTGGTGAATTTTGCTTGCATTTTATTTACAATTTTTGTTATTAGCTAATTTGTCCTATAATTCCCCTTGCTCTGCTACTATTATCAACTATTGGCATCACTTTTGCTGACTTTATAAAATGAATAGGAATGTCTCCACTTTGATATTCTCACAATATTTACTACAACTGGAATTATATGATTCTTGAATGTCAGTAAATACTCATTATAAAAACCATGACCATAAGAGGATTTTGGGAAGAAACTATTTTAAAAAATATTTCAAAGAATACCGTGGTTATTTCTATTTAATTTTCTTCTTTATGTTCTGTTTGTATATTAATATATCCTTGGATTTTTTTATGAAGTCGGATTATCAAATTTATTAGAAAAATTTTCTACATTAATTCAAAATCATCATAGCTACAGTCGTTCCTTCCTCTTCCTTCTCCCCTTTCCCTCCTCCTCCTTCTAATTCCTCCTCCTTCCCCTTCTTCTCTCTTTCTTTCTTTCTCTCTCTCATCTATTTTGCTCAGTAATACATCAAGCCTATGCATTATCTTTTGGCCAACACTCTTTGGGTCCACATATTGAATTCTCGTTTTTGTTGTTTTATATAAACTGTGATTATATTTTATTTTTAAAAATATTTAATTTATTGAAGAATTTTGCAGGTTTTCATATTTCCTTTAATATTTGCTTTATTGTTGTCTGAAAATGTCTAAACTATTTATGCTTATTGGAATATACCTACAGAATAGAGACAGACTTTTTATTTTCTAGTTTACTGTGTGAGCACTAAATCTTTCAAGAAAACTTGGTAAGGAAACACTTTCTGTTTGTATAGTACAGCATTTGTTATAAAAATACTAATTCAGTCTTAATAATTATATTATTGAACCTTTGTCATTTTTCCCTTCATTTTTCAAATGCTGAGAGTGCTGAGTTACAGAAGCAGAATGTGATTGAGGATCTACCAATTTTGTATCCAGTCCTAATAGTTTTGCCTCATGTTGTAATGCTATGTTTTTACTTTATATAGTTTTAAGTTCAATATATAGTGCCTTGAATTTTACCTTATTTGATGTAAATACCACAAACCATGTATTTTTTGGTATTTTCTCGTACATGATTGCCTATCTTAAAAATAACTCTGTCCTTAGTCGTTTAGAATAGCAGTATTTTCACACACCACTAGGGTTTGCACATGCTTTTTCCTGTATCTAGAAATCTTATCCTTACAATCCTCTCTCAGTCTACTCTTATTCATCTTTTAGACTTCACCTTCTGTGTTATCGTTAGGGAAGTTTCCTCCAGTTTCTCTGACTATATCTAATCCACCTACTAAACACATTCACATTACTATTCCTCTCTTTCACAACACATTAAATTTGTAATTTTGAATTTTTTTCTGCCAGTATTTGAATACTGATTTTTTTTTTTCTTCTTAACAAGATTATAAGCTCTATTAACCCAGGGACTGGGTCTGTTCTAATCTGTGTATCACAGTGCTGAATACAACGTCTGGCACATGCTAGGCACTCACTCACTGCTCACGAAGTGAAAGGATGAATATATGAGGAAACAAATGTCTAGTTACATTTTTTAATAAGCCAGAAAAATAATGATAAGTCTTATCATGGCTCCATCTTTCCTGAGCCTACAGAAGAAAATTTAATCTCCTTTGCATTGTGTACAAAAGGCTTTCTTGATCCAATCATGGATGAATTCTCTGGCCTCATCTTCTGTCCGTTTTGCCCTGCAAATATACCCAATTACTGAAATCTCTCTGAATATGTAATGTTGTCCTGTTGGTATGCCTTGAACATCTCTAAATCCCCTGCACCACACATCCTTCTTGTAAGTTTAGGTGATGTTATCCTTCTTGAGCATCACCAATCTAACGCATCTTTCCCTCCACTGCCCAACCTCTGCCCCAGAGATGATCATTCTGTCGCATCCCTAGCCACCGAGCCTGACATTTGTTTCTTTGATTGCACTTATCACATGGTAGTAATTATTTGTCAGAATGGTTCTCTCCCTTTGCAGGTCTATGTCCTCTTCCTGCAAATAGGATCTATGCTTTTCGTACTTGTTCCAAGCACGCTATAGGCAACAAGAACAGCACCACAAAATGTCCTGAAGGGATGCACGTATCGTGCGTGCGTATTTGAATAAATATTCTTCAGGAATTAAAAACACCAAGGATCACAAAAAGTGCTTACTCTACAAAAATTTATTTTTAGAAAATATAGCACATACTGAAAACTGCATGACTTGGACCTTCAGCCTCCAGGTAGGAGTGCTAGACTCCAACCTTGGCTCCGCTACATTCACTGTGGGGATTCAGTTTAAAAAGAAAAAAGTGATTATGCTTTAATATGGTTAAAATATTCAGGGAATAATTAGATGTGTATAAGATTTTCCATTAGTTACACATTGTTTTCACTTATTTTGCTTTGAAAACTTACAGAATTTGGGAAACTTTGAATTAGTATTCGTGGACATTTCCTTGAGAATATTTGTAATTGGTATTTTTTATCTAATTGATATTTATTTTTATCTTAATATTTTAACTCTCTATTGATTTGGTCCTTATACAATATTTAATAAACCTATTGTCCAGAAACAATTTAAGGTGAATCATTATTGTTCATTGAAATAAGCAAGATACATTTAGATATATTTCATTCTGTCTGGGTTAAAAAGTAAAAACATATACTACTTAAAAATAGGCTACTTCTCATTCAAAATCCTGTATTCGTAAGAACTCTTCTTGCTCAGAAATATTGCATATTATGTGGCATATTGCATATTGTGATTATGGAGAATTTAAAAAATATACCTTTTTCAATTAGTAACTTTTAACTATACTGTCAAGTAAATAAATAGTTTTAACTACCAATGCTTGTTCTAAAGATGTATTTCAATAAAATTAACTTAAATATCCCATTCTTTTTAGTGATGCATAAAATGTTCTTTATTAACAAAATCTTTATTCCAAAGAAGAATTGGCTATTTCCAGAACTGAACAGAGCATTATTAGCTAGTCCCAGCATTTGACTGTTTTGTTAATTTAAAGTAGTTCGTTGAATTCCCAGTCACTACTTTTATGTACGTGTTCTATCCTAGAGATTGTGACATTTCTAATAGTTATTTATATTACTCTGCAACTGAAGTCCTGTTGACTCATTTTTTTTCTCTCCTTTTTCTTTTCAACATGCTGCAGTAGCTAACATATTATGGAGAGAAGAAGGTACTAAATTCCATTATTTTTTATATTGTTATGAATATTTTGCTTAATTTTTAGATGTTTTGACTATCAGTTTGAATAACTACCTTATTTGTTTTTATTTTGACTCAATATTTTTATTTGATTATAAATCAATATTCTTCTTTAAACCTGCTACCATTAAAAATATTTATCAGGGGCCAGCCCTAGGGTGTAGTGGTTAAGTTTGGCGTGCTCCGCTTCGGCAGCCTAGGTTCCCAGGTTTGGATTCTGTGCGTGGACCTACACCACTCATCAGCCATGCTGTGGTGGTGACCCACATACAAAGTAGAGGAAGATTGGCACAGGTGTTAGCTCAGGGCTAATCTTCCTTAAGTAAAAAAAATAATAAGAAAATAAATAAAAATAGAGGGCTGGCCTGGTGGTGTAGCAGTTAAGTTCGCACACTCTGCTTCAGCTGTCCGGGGTTCGCCAGTTCGGATCCTGGGCCCAGACCTACTCACCGCTCATCAAGCCATGCTGAGGTGGCGTCCCACATAGAGCAACTAGAAGGATGTACAACTATGACATACATCTAATGGGGCTTTGGGGAGAGAAAAAAAGAAGTAAGATTGGCAACAGATGTTAGCTCAGGGGCAATCTTCCTCAAAAGAAAAAAGAGTAGGTGGCAGGCCAGATTTGGCTCACTGGCCATAGCTTAAAAAAAATAATAATAAAATGAAATAAAAATAGTTATCACTCCTCATCAGCTTGGTTTATTATTGATATATAACCAGGAAGCTATATTACAATATATTGAAATACTTTTAAGAGTAAAAAGTTGTCAAAGAAATAAAAGCAAACTTAGTTAAACATAGTTGATATAATAAACCCTGATTTAGATTAGAAAAAGGAAAATTATAAAAACCATTACCTTATCAAGGGACTATAATAAATTATTTAAAATGGGTTATAAACTTGAAGGACTAAGGATTCAAATGCAATCTCTACCACTATGTAACCTAGGGCCTCTTTATATCACAATTTTCTTATCTCAAAAATAAGGATAGTTGTTAACACACAATAGAATTGTTATCAGTTCCTTAAATATAGTCTGCACTCAATAAATGGTATCCACTGTTATTTATTATTGTTATTATTATTGTTTTTCTTAATCATAAAGTCTGGGAAGAATGTATTTGACCAGATACTTAAATATCCCATGTTCTTTAGTTCAAGTCTTAGGATAAAAATGTGTACAAGTCATCATTACACTCCTAGTAAGCAACGGCCAAAATTTTTGCCTTCACAATCCATTCTAGACAGACTTCCTCTTCCCTAATTATAGCTTCCTTTATGAACTGGAGTCACTTCTACCTGTGAAGGCCATGTCTCATAAACTTAAAATAATTCTGAAATTTAGCTATCTCAATTTTGTGCTCAATGATGAGTCATACCACCTTATTTTTTTGGTCTTTGGTGTTTGTTACTCCTCAAATCTTTTATATAGGCTCCTTTAAAGTCTGGGTTACTAAAGAGGTTCTGGTGTAACTATATCTTCTCATTTTATCCCACTTAGATATTTCACATTTGAATGTACAAATTCAAGTGTTACTGAAACTAGCATTAACATATCTGTTAGACAATATTTCTTTATATTCTCTTCCCTCTTGAGAGCAAACAAATATTTCTCTGGGCATTTAAAAAAGTAATTTTATTTTACAATTGTAAAGGAAAGAACAAAACCTAAGTAGTCAGAGATCAGGTACCAAGGATCTGGTTTTGCTGGTTAATTTCTGGGAAAAATTTTATAATAGTTTATAATAGTTATTAATATTTAATAATAATGTAATATTCTTCAGGCTACTTTTAAAAGTATAGGGGACTTCCAGTTAATTAAGATCACACTGAGATTCATTATATGAAAACTTTTTGTCGATTTAAAATTTTCTTCTGTTAGTTTTTGAAAATGTATACTCTCAATACAGTGATGTGCTTACTCTTCACGGTGATTAGCAGGCATTTGGTCCTGTCCAAAACGTCCGTCAGACATTTGGTCCACGCCAAAAGGTCTTTGATATTGGGTCATGTCTAAAACCATTTGGAATGGACTAAATATACTCAAGGATGTTTTGGACAGGACCAAACGTAAAGGACCTTTTGGCATGGAACAACTGTCCTGCAAAGTTCATGACTTTGTTTGACACAGAATATGTGCCTGAGAAAATAATAGCTATTGAATACATTTTGCAGATAATTTGAAAACATACACAAGAAATGTCTTTGGGTAAATTTTTAAAATCTTTTATTTCATATAAAATTAGCATCAGAGTCCTTTGTTGTTTTTTAGAATAAATAAGATTTAAAATAATGTATTTGAGAAAACAATATGCTTGATTTAGATTCATAGCCATCTGTAAACTATTTTTTGTAATGCCACAGTTATTGGCAAGGCATTGCAATTAGAAATGATTGTATGTAATAACAGTAATGATGGCCAGACATAAGCGACCAGCTTGAGGAATCACTGAACTCTAACAGGGTGTACAATTATTTCATAAAAAATAGTTAAAATAACAGCTAACTAAAGCTTCCAAGGCAAATTGCAACCTCTATTTTTAAAAAATAGGATAATAACAAATAATAACTACATATTTCTGAGATCCACTTTTATTTGCTCTCTAGCAGGGCTTTCTGTTTGTATGCTTGCCTCTTTACCATGGCCAAGAGAAATTGATCCCAGAGAGAACCAATTGAAGAATTTCAGGCATTTTAAGATCAATAATGGAAAGAGAGTTGAAAATGATAATACTTCTCATAACGTCATTTTACTTATATACAAATGTTAAAACTATAAAATTTTGCTTAACTGAAAAATTATTTTTTAAACATGAACTTCAGAATCTACCTTAGCAAGGACTTTGTAATCTAAATCAATTTTACTGAATTTAATATGTATTATCTTAATAATCACATGGATACTTAAGCCTTAAGCACAGAATCCTCTTTTTCTGGGTTCTCTTTTCAGTTCTTCTCTAGTCGTCATTGTAATTTGCAGAAGTGTAGAAAGGCTTGTTAAAAGAGGAAATAGCTCATTCACTTATTGATAAATATTTTAAAGAGCCTATTAAATGTAAAGCACTTTGAAAACACTGGAAATATAAAGGTCAGATCTAATATCTCCCCTAAAGAAGCTTTCAATCTAGTAAGTTAAAGGCTAAATCATTCTTACTGACAACTAATTTTACTATATGATTTTAAAATAACACATGAAAGATTCAGTATGATTGGTTTTCTTCTATAATATTTTTATGACCTTGTAATCAAATATAATCTGATAAAGTATTTCCTAATGCCTATTTAGCGGACAACAATTTGAGTGTATGTTATATGGTCTAACAATAAAAGTGTTTTGGTTTGTTATAAGCACTGAATTAAAGGAAGTTTTAAACCATTTTATTCACTGCGAGATTGATCTGAACTTTTAAATATGCAAACTTCAAACTCTAAAGAAATATTAGGGTGGTTCATTATACAACACAGCATTTTCTAAATTTATTATAACATGGAATTATTTTGATGACTATCTGTAGGATCAATGTTGAATAGAAGCTACTTTGGGAAATACTGGCTTGATGTGATATCTAATGATGTGAAAGCAAAAAAAATTATTTTCTATATTTATAAAAATCGGCTGTCTCTTCTGTTCTCTGTAGATATTTGTTAATCTCATCACACAAAAATGTTATAGAAATAGTTCAAGTAAATTGTTATATTAGTCGGGCTAATTAACACCAACAAACACAAGGTAGAAATAGAAACTGCAGTGCAATTTTACAACCAAGTTTACATGCTACATCATAGTCTGATTAGATTTGTGATGTATAATGGGACCAAAGTGGGGAAAAGAAGATACAGGAAGCAGGTCAGCTCTTAACTCCTTCAGCCTGACGTTCTTCACATTTCTTTGGCCAGACTATTGTGCACGGCAAGGGAGATTGGGAAGTATAGAATAATATACGTGCCTACTTAGCGAGCTCCACAACCTCTTGTATAATTACTTTTAGAGAGGAAAAAGAACACAAACAGCTAAGGTTCTCAAGACCAGATTACTGCCTCACAATAATATAGAAGAAATTTTTTAATTTAAAAAATTTTTTAATTTCTTCCATATTACTGAAGGAGAAAAGGAGAATTTTCACAGAGTAAGGCTTCTAAATGTATGAAACTTAGAAATTCATAGCACTGGGGGAAGGTAGAGACCATGCCTTCTAATGGCTAGTACATGATGACAATGAAATTGTGATCAAGCTGTCAATATTTCCATTGGCCGGTTTGCTACCTTTTCTGTTAAAAACTAATGTCAGTCTAACCTTCTTAGCATTTTAAATTGTCTCATAAGAATGCTTTTCACGTTAAGAAAGTGATCTGACAGGAGATGTCCATTTGCAGATATAGGTGTATATACATACACATATATATGTTTGTACATGTGTATACACACATAACATATGCGTCTGTGCATATATATAATTATACATATGATTCCAACTAATATTAATTGTATAGCAAACAGATACTCTATTATGTTATAACCTTTGCTCTGTTAATCATTAAATGTGAAATTAAACATGCAGATTTGTATTCATTTTTTCTGGGATATCTTTGGAAATTCAAGAAATTGTATACTGACTCAAAAGGACTAATTTTAGATAATATTCTTCCTGGATTAATAGTGCCTAATAAGGAGAGTGACACAATCACTCCAAAAAAACTTTCCAACAAAAATGAAAGAGTTAGCAAGTCTTATTTTAGTTCAACATCATACAAAGATCTTATTGAGGTGCAACAGTATGATGTTGCTCTGTGTGTAAAAACGTTTTTAGCTCTAAAGATAAAGATACAAAAAATGGGAACATTCATGAACCAAAAATCTATCCCTGCTGAGTTATTCAGGGTGAGAAATGCAATGTGTACCATCTATTCTTGCCTATATTTTTCTTTAGCTAAAAGATTTCTTCTATACTTAAAAAAAAAAAGATAAGGGTCATTCGAAAGTGAAAAGAATAATATCAACCAATGAAGGACTTTATTTAACACCAAAAATTATTGAATCATCTTTGATTAGTTACCAAATCACTGAATCATAGAATTATAATTTGCTACTGTCTGTAACTTAAATGCTAAAGTAATGGCAATCTAAATCAGAGGAAGACAAACATCACTGCAAAATCTCTTTTGTTATTGACTTAAATATTCATCCAATAATCAGAAATTAACTAAATTTTATTGTTTATATAAATTATGTAATGTACCTACTACATATAATAAATAATAATATTATTGTATTATCATGGCACACTATTATTCTTGAGCAGCTGTCCTCAAAAGATTGAGACAAGAATGTGCATTACATCCATTTTTTCTCAGTCCATTTCATGTATTTAAAAGTGCAGTATTGATTAGAAAATCCTCTGGGAAATACTTCTCTCTTATAAGGCTGCAAGTAATTTTTGCTTATCTCCTCTCTCTGGATAGAAAGAAAAACAAAGCAAAAAGAATGCTCACAAGGAACAAACAAATTATGAATCACTTTCTTAAGCCACTATACTCCCTTAGATTTACAATTGACCTGGAAAAGACAAAGTACATATGTCTCTCTTCACAAGGGGATGGAAAAAGAAAAGACAGCCTGCACTATTCTCGTCTTTACTGTGACTAGACTGGTGAAGTTGTCACTGAAGTCAGGAACTTTTGTAATCACCACAACAGAAACCATTAATGAGGAGGAAATTGTAATTGAAAACTACACGGTTATCAGACTTTTGGGGACTCAGGACCCCTTCACACTTTTCAGTATTATTGAGAACTCAAAGAGCTTTTGTTTAAATGGGTTATTTCTATCCACTTATATTTACTATATTCGAAATTCAAAGTGACAAAAATTTTAACATGTATTTTTTAATTTATTAAAAATAACCATAATAAACCCATTACATGTAGCCATAAATATCACATTGTTTTTAAAGCTATATTTTCAAAAAGCAATGAGGAGACTCACATTGTTTTGCATTCTGCAAATCTTTTTTAATGTCTGACTGAGTAGAAGATGCTGGATTCCTATATCTGCTTCTGCATTTAATTGCGATTTCACTCATGACATCACATGTCATGTAGCCTGTCGAAAACTACACTCTACATTTGTGAGCATCTAATTTGTGAGACTGAGAAAAAAATGCTAATTATATCTTAGTATTATTATGAAAATTGTTTTGACTTTGCAGACCCACTGACAGGATCAACCTTGAGAACTGCTCTACTAGAAAATCAAGTTGATCCTTTAGCAAGCTCACGGATTCATAGAATGGGATATCATAGAAAACTGAAATTTAGCAGTATAGCTCACAGTATAGATTTGAGGAAAACAAGAGGACAGTCATCAAATTATGGTTCTATACTATGTCATCATTTGGTTTTTATCCACCAATATTTCAAAGAAGAGATAAAGTCAGTCATAAAAATAGTGACAGTTACTCTTTCTTGAGATCTTACTATGTGCCGGTCACTCTGCTAAATGTTTTACTTTCTCTATCTCATTCAATTCTTACAATTGCTGTATGATGTAAGTATAATAATTACCTCCAAGTTTGAGATAGGGAAATTATGACAAAGACTGAATAACTTTCTTATGGTACAACAGAAAGTTCTATAGCCATGATATGCCTCTGAGCTGTCTGAATCCAGAGAATGGATTTTCTCTCTCTGTGTTACATTCTTCCATCAAAAAAAATGTTAAGACATAGAAACTTAATAGTTATACTGAATATACACAAATACGTTATTGCTTTCTGTACAAATAAAGCTAATGAATTTCCCAAATGAAAATCTACACGTGTCCTCACTTACTAACATCTCTGTCATTGGGTAATTTATATTATTCTGTGCCCAGTATGTTCATAATAAATGTATATATGTATAATATTATAGCAGCAAATTAAAAAACAAACACATCTGCATCTTATATTCAGATAATAAATTCTGCGCTAAAATCTAAATAAAACTTTGGATGAACAAAATATGCCTAGCAAAAAAATAAAATGCAAAATATACCTCTTGTGGGTGGAGAGGGGAGGATCTCATAGAGGGCTCTATAGGCATAGACAAAATTTTATTTCATAACAGAGTGATTGATACATAGTTGTTCATTTTATAGTTATTATTTTAACTAATATCTTATATATGGTATTTTGTTGGCATTACTATTTTCTTAACCCTAAGGAGTTATATTGCCACTGAAAGCAATAAAATGCTAACACAAACTAAACCTTGCGTAATGATATCTGTGTTTTTTTCAATAACTTGTAACCCGGAAAGTAGTTTATGCTTTGTAAAAATGCTGATGTGTGATTCATATCTTAAAGAGCAAGAATATAGACTATAGATTTGAAAGAGTGATCTGGATGGATTAAGTGGGTTCTAGAGGAAAAAACAGCTCAAAAATTTCCTCAGTGTATCAATACAGCAGAACTCCACTGATTTTGTACAGAATATGGTAAAATAACATAATAAAAGTATCCATAGGAGTAAGGGCAGGAAATATTTCGAGAAACTTTGAAAACCATCTGGACTTAGAGTAGTGTCGGGTTCAAACATATGCAAATTCCTGATCCTGAAGCAGAATTTTGCAGCAGCTGAAGGAGGGCAGAGTTATGTTCATTCAAAAATGTTGTGAGCTTTGTAATAACTGTCAAACATAGTATGTGACAACTGAAAATCAGACATCATGTTACAACTTGTTTCAGTTCATAAGTTTCAATAACCAATAATGTTAAATTAATAGTCATTAATATATAGCACACATCAATCTTATGTTAATGTTCACGAGGAAGCTTGCTGATATAAATTTTTTTTTGCATAAAAACTGATGGGTTTTTTTAAAAGTTTTATCCTTTGAGGGTGGAATTTATATTCATTTATGCACAGCTATAATTATAAATAATAGCTGACAACTACTAAATTTTATTTTAAGAAAAATATAACTTGAATTTAGTTTTTTGCCACTCTACTATGTTCAGTAATATTCCATCATAATGTAGTGCTCTCTGGAATTATAATGTATAATTAGTTGATAAACATTGCATATATTAAAATACGAGTACTGTAAAATATTTATGAAACAATAATAAGATGTGTCAAAACAATCTGGAGTCACTTAAAATGTATATGTATTATTAGATAGAAATAATTTCATGTGCTGAAAGATGTTTGTACACTATGTGTAAACACCAATAAAGTCGCAATTATGGTTGAATATATTTTCCTCTAAATCACAAGAATAGATGACACGTGACCAGATGGGCAAAATTGGTGACTTTTTAATTTACTAGGAACATATTTAATAAGAATAAACATGGCTCAAGTTGAATAAACAAATATTTTTACAAATCAATACACTTTTATTGTGATCCTCAGGCTTGACTTAACAGACCTTGCAGGTATTCTCAATTGAAATAAAAAATGTTTGGGGTACTTTTTGTATTTAAATAAATTATCTTCCTCTGTATAGATGTTTTTAGAATTTAAATATTTTAAGCAACAATAGTTTAGCTTTCCAGGCTACCAAGATTTCAATATCAATGCTCATCTTTTAAAGAACATGTGCTGTCACTGAATCATGTAAGGTATAATTAGACTGAACAAAGATGATTGAGGAAACCAATACATCTGGGCAAGGGAGCTACTTGTTTGAAGATCAGAAAGGAACGAACTACATGCAGTTAGATCTGGACGTGTTAGAACAAGGCAGAGGCAGAGGAAACAGAGAGAACAGGTGTGCAAGAACATGCAAAAGCTCCCCAGGTGCAGGCCTCAGTTAACCCCAACTGCATTCCAGGTATCTCATCTGTAGGGTCCTGCACTCATTAGGTGTGGATTTATAAAGTGATATGAATTTCTGAGATGCCATACACTTGGATTTGTAGTGTGAAAAAAATAAAAAATAAGATTTAAATTATCACACTGAGATTTTTCTAAGACCTTAAATTAATTCAAGTTTTAAAGTATAAAAATAGACTCCAAATACTGCCAGTATAAAAAGTGATATATAATACCTCCATGTAGGATTATATTTACAAAAATTAGTTTAGGAAAGTACATGTTGTCGAAAATAGGGGGACTCGGTCTTTTTGTTTCAATATAGACCAAGGAAATTTCATTTCCCCTAGGGAAATCTAATAAAAATGCTAGAATAAATGTAATTCTTTAAAAAGTACTTTTATTCCTTAATCAACACCTAAATTAAGTGGGGAAGGTATCAGACATAATCTATGTACCATTGAGCTTATAATTTCCATTTATGATTATTTAAAAATACTTGAAACATTTATTGAATTATATTAAAGAAATCACTGAATTGCAGATCAGGGAGAATAAAGTAGAATGTCTGCATAATATCACAAAGTGGCTTGGGCATACAGTAAAGGTCTCATATGATTTGCTTTATTAATATTACACGACTTCACAAATTGAACTCCTGCCAGCAATATGTGGGGCACAGAATTTTGGTTGTAAAGATTTCTGATAATTTTTTTTGAACTTTTGAATGTGTTTTTATTCCTAAGGTCTGGGAATTGGGAACATGTTCTATGTTTTTTATGAAGATGGAATCAAAGTGATACAACCCATAGAATGTGAATTTCAGAGGCACATTAAACCTAGTGAAAAGCTCCTTGGATTTCAGGCAAGTATTTGAAAAATTCCTTTCAATTTTTATGCAGAAATTTTGTTAAGTAGAATTATATTTTGGAAATACAATGAAATCTATACGTATATGAGACATGTTGGGAGGAAAATATTAAAACTATGATATTGTTTGTTACTCTATGCAAGTTTTATATTTGAGGAAGAAAATAATATATTGTGTATTCCTAATTACTTGTTTGTAATTATAATAAAGGCAATAGAAGTGAAATACAAAAAGTGAACACAACATAACTTTACTTGTTCCTTAACTTAGACTGTCTCCCATTTTCATAGGCAATGGTTACTTTAACAAAATGAAAGACAACAGCATGTAGATAATCTGATGGAAATTTGGGGTATAGTCAATGTTTTATGGATGTTGATTTCCTTTTATTCTTTATCTCATTTTTCATGAGATATCAATGGAATGAATGATTTAGATTTATATGGGAAAATATCAATTCTTTATCTATGTGTACCTTATTTTTCCCGTAAGGATTTTTTCTGTAAAATTTTGGTACAGAATTTAGAATATAAAAGAATATCTGACAAAATGGGTATTGATTATACACATTAGGTACTGTATATTTTTGCAAGATAGGAAATTATAATTATTTATACATTTCCATGTCTATATATATCTCCACATAAATATGTGTACACCAAAATATGTAATGTTAAAGTTTACCTATGCGTTCTCTGCAAGTTCAGACATACACCAAACACCTAAAATAAGATGTTATTGGCAGGCCTCATCATGGAACCCTCTCTTGATACTCATTTTTAAGGTTGGCATGAATAAAATAGGTATTTAATGCCGTAGTTCAGATCCTTTATTTTCAACTCTTATTTCCAACCTACCAGTAGTCAGTGTTGTTGTCATATAGTCATATATGAAGATAACAATTTATACTTTATGCCATGCCCTAGTATGAGAAGAAAAAAAAGTTGAGTGAAATAAGATAGGTCAGCTTCCCTTCAGATATTTTGTAAGACAAAGCAATCTAATGACCTCTTATTTTAAATAAAGAATTTAACTCAATATGTTTGTAATTGGCTAAAACAAATGAAACCATTTTAATTTAAAAATACTTCAGTTATAGGGTAAATTATGAAATAGAATTTTTACCATTTTTGTTAAGCTATAGTTTAACCATAAGTTCAAAAACATTTTAAATTGTACATGTAATTTTATTTTGTCTTATAATCATGTAATATCAACACTAACTAAATTCATTTTGAGTAAGGTGTGTGTGTAAATAAACGCATATACAAAAATATAAAAATTTTCTTGTGATAAAGCAAACCATTCAATTTTATACCACATTCATATTTTTATAAAAACATTATGGATCAGAAATCTGGGGTAACACACAGGTGTAGAAAATGTGGCATCAAAATGATTATTTAAATAAAAGCAAAATAATTTTACAGAGTGTTTCTCCCTGATTCCTACAGGACCAGTAGTTTTACAGCTGACACAGATGTGTTGGTTACATCACAGAATTTGAAACTTCAGTTACTAACACTAATAAGATAATCTGTGAAATTCAGTCTTGTCATCACAAAACTGTCACCTCATGAATTTGACTTGCAAATTTAGAGACAAAGAATTTTCTTCCTGCAGTGCGTGTGTACTCTTCCAGAGTATCAGTAAATGGTTGAATGCAATTGGACTTAAGTGTTAAAGAATGTGCTTTCCCGGAACATTTTTTGATGGCTCTGGGTGAATTAATTTAACTATTTGGAACCGAAAGCTAAAAAAGCAAGCAAAAACTTGGTGTGACAATTTTGTGACACGTCTGGACATAAGTTTACTCACCTGAATGTCTCTCTCTGTAAAAACTTTGAATACTTAGACTTCCTCCTAAAACAACTACAGTACAAACTATATAGAATTATGTATATTTATCTCTCTATATATCTATATATATATAGGGAGAAATTGTATACATACAAAATATATATAAATTGTATATAATTTTCTATAAAAAATTAATAATTGAAGGGGAGGTAGAAACCAAACACCAGTGATGACAGCCTTAACTCATTTCCTTCAGTCTGAGAACCTTATCCACAAGCGCACATCAACAGTGACAGAGCAGGGACAATCGGTTATTAAGAACTAATTTACTGCATCAGATTTTCCAACTCATAGCCCCTGGAAATCTTAGTCATCCTACATATGGGATTATGCTAGAAATGCATACTGCAAAATGAAAAGAAATATAAGGATAGAGAGTTAGCATTCTTATATTATATAAAACAAAAATTTAGAAAAATTTCTATACTCTCGTGGAAGGGTAAGCAAAAAGAGTAGGAAAAATCAGATTTGTGTTTTTAAGAATACAGCAACTATCAAATAGTGTGGTTTTTAAAAATTTATAATATTTCTACTGCTTTGGATGTTGAAATTAAAATACAAGTGCATTTCAGCTGACCAATATATTTTTAAAGCACTAAGAATAATATAGAGAAGGGTGAAATGGCTAAAGCTGTGTTCTGCTTATAATTGTTAAACGCAGAAAATAAAGGCATTTGTCTATACCAAAACAGAAAGACATATTTTTATGTAATTATTGTAGTCCATATATATTAAATAAAGGCTAGGGAAGGTCATATTGCTCTGTTATTTTTTTTATTCCTTAATGTAAGATAAGCTTAAATAATTAGAATATGTATATACACAGACACTTTCGTGATACGCTAGTATACAGCAGTAGAAACAAAAAGAAATTGATGGTGTTGTGCTTTGAGAATAAATGTTGAACTAAATAATTATTTCTTGTATGAAGTTATTTTGTTTTCTATATGTAAACACAAGGAAGATATCAATTTCAGAGTGTATAAGCTATTTGGTGCTACATTCCACTAGATTTAAATTTCTAATTACAAAATAATTTCATCAGAAAATTGTTGAGTATTACGCAAGGAGAAAATTTTTCTCCAGAAAAACAGAAGCAACAGAATTAATACCTATATCTATATCTGTATCCATATATGCCTCTCTCTCTCTCTCTCCCTGTCTTTATTTTAAGGAATTGGCTCAGGCTATGGTGGGTGAGGTGACAAGTCTGAAATCTATAGGGCAGGCTAGCCAGCAGGAAATTCAGATAGGAGGTAATGTTGCAGTCTTGAGTGCAAAATCCACAGCATGGGTCAGCAGACTGGAAACTCAGACACAAATTGCTACTGTAGTCTTCAGTCTGAAATCTGTAGGCAGACTGGAAGCTCAAGCAAGATTTCTCTGCTGAAGTCTTCAGGCAGAATTTTTTCTTCTTCGAGAAACCTCATTCTTAAATCTTAAAGCTTTCAACTGGTTGGATGAGGCCTATTCACATTACCAATGGTGATCTGTTTTACTTTAGGTCAACTAATTGTAAATTTTAATCACGTCCACAAACATCTTCACAACATTTAAACTAGTGCTTGACCAGACAACTGGGAGCCATAGCCTAGTTGATGTATAAAATTACCACGCTTTACTATCTCTTTATCAAGGACCTTGTTTAATTAGTGTTCGTATTCCCAACATGCTTAGTACAGTGCCTTACACATGGCAGATGGTCAAGTAATTCAAGTAACATTTATTAAATGAATTTAATAAAAATTCTATTGCTTAGAGCCTTGGGTTATTCATTCTTTTAAGCCTTCTCGAAGTTGAAAGATGTATTACGTGTAATTTCCTCCTCACCTTAATATTCCTCCTTACTTAATAATTCTCACAAAACAGTGTTCTTCTTTTAATGTGTTTGTGAAAAATGTTTCATAGAAGAATTTATCATTGAATTGTTTCAGGGTAAACATAACCTCATGGGTCTATTAATTCAGGATCGTAGTCAAAATGTACTATGTGGATGCTCTGTATAAGATAGTTTGGAGTTCTATAAAGAAAAAAAGCGAGTTCATCTGGATTTCAGAAGATAAATTGCTTGAGTGTGAGTAGTGGAAATGAGTCCTTTGGAATCATTTTTTTCGCATGAAAAACGATTAAACATGGATATAATATTTTTCAAATTCACTGTTGATATTAAAAGAGTAGCAGTGCAATGCCCAATATAACTTACTGGCTAGTAAAGTTTGGATAAAAACTGAAATATTTAGAATATAGAATCTTCCATCAAAACTCTCAGAAGATGCTATTGCTTGCTCTAAATAAAAATTCAATTTTAGTGCAATGTCAGATTGCATCAGGTCTCAGCTTTTAACAGCAACTTGGTAGGGATTCATACAACATGCATTCAGCTCTCCTTTCATCTCCTTTTTTTGCTCATTTGTTATGTAGCCTTACAAGGTAGGATGCTTGTGATATTTATCCTCGTTGTACACATGATTTCATCTTGTAACCTACAGTATGAACTTCAAGCAAATAGAATTCTACTCCAGACTTATGAATTCAGAACTCAAACTGAAATAGAATTGAAAAAATGTTTAAATTACAGGCTCAAGGATAACAGGCTTTTCCAAGATTATCGACTTTTTCACTCTTCTGGTTTTCAATCATTGTGTCATCCTTTTATCTACCACCCTTTTAATTTCTAATACTTTTTAATTCAATTACTTCCATGCAATTATTCAATTACAATTCAATTATTCAAAATTGCAATTCAATTACTTCTATGTAATTATTATAGATCTAGCTGCTATTCCTCACACACAACATGGTGTTACTTATTTTTTAATTTTTTAACACAGTGTTACTTATTTTTTCACGGGTACTAGAAGAGTTTAAAAGAAAATCACATACATCTTATCATGTGTGGGTCTGACGTTTTGGGACATGAAGGTTCTATTCCTGGCTTGAATTCTAACTTAAATAATCCTGAACTGCAGAAGAACATACTTTCTCACCACTAAAATGTCTGTTTTCTAGATTTGGAATTTCCACATATGAAAATTACTTTGCCTTTATAAACAAATACTATTAGTACTCTATTAGAATTTGTATGTAGGAACAGGTTGTCCATAGTGTCTGGAAAACTTAGCTATCAAGAAATGGAAACTGAAATGGGGAGCACAGTGGTCCACATTTCTTTCTTTGCTGGTGTTCCCCTAACCTCGAGCAGTGCAGCCTTCATGGCATTCATCGATTTCCTTAGTCATACCTCCAAATTTCTCTTTTCAGCATTTCATTCTGTTTCTAATTCAGCTATTACATCTCCAAACTCGGTCACAGAAATACTTATCAAAACGCAACCCTCTTTATATGATGCTGATGATTCATTTTCCCAAGAAGCCATCGAGGAACCTTTTGAATTCAGTACCACTGTATATTTCAGAAAGGTAATCGAAATGTTTCCCCACTTATTCTTTTCGCAGTGCGTCTCTATTCAAACATGGCTTAACTTACAAAGAGTTATAGAATGATAAAAATGTAAGCTTTTTCATTCCTTTGTGGTTACAATGATATCCTGCAAAGAGCTTCCTAAAGAGAGTAATGTAAACTACCTCAAACTATTTCTTAGAAGATTACTCTGTAGATTTTAAAAGAAATAAATTTATGAAATTGATCTTCGAAGCCCTAGACTTAAAGAGGCCTTCTAATCTTTCATTAAAAATCACACTGTTTTAAAATTTTCACATTGTGCTTCTATTAGATTTTATGTAAGCCTTACATTGAGGCAACAACAGTGGGAGGTATGTAAATTGTGCAACAACATTTTAATGGAGTTGTATAGCATATTAATTGAGTCAAGTAATTTTATCTAAGATAGTATTTTAAGTCTTCTTTAAGAGATTATTAGTAAGAACCAGCCAACTTATTTGGATAAATGTGACTAGAACAATGTATGTGTCTCAGAGAATCTATTTCCATCATTTTAAAACATTTTTATATGAGTAATAAGGACTTATTATACACATATGAGTACATTCTATGCACTTTAGAAAGAACTACACTTACTATAATTTGGATTTTTCGATAGAAACTTCTTAAGGGTAAAACTGAAGAATTTAACATAAGAAATTATTCATACAAATGTCTTTAAACATGAAAGCTTTTTACTTGAGATTTACAGAATCACATAAATCTATCTTATATGGATCTTAAACTACAGTTTCAGGTCTAAGATTTAGTTTTATTCACAAAAAAATTACCTATTTCTTTTTTCAAGGTAACAGATTTGCATGGTAAAAATAAAATAATACAAAAAAGCTTAGATGAAAAGTAGTAGTTTCTTATTTCATGCCTCTGTATTCCCAGTCTCACTTCATGCAATCAATTACATTTGATCACTTAAAATAATTTCTTGTAGTGGTATTTCATAAATTATCAGTATTAGATATTTTCTACTGGTGTTTCTCTGTGAAAGATGATAATTTTGCTTACACAATTTCTGACTATTCTTGACTATTATGTTAAAAATTATATAATTATTTTAATGCTTTTGTGGATTAGGTTTATAATTTTAGTGATTTATTTAAATTTTAGTTCTTATTTTTCTTGAAATTTCTTAAAATTTCTATTTAACTATAATTTTCTGAGCTCTTGCTTGATTTCTCATTGTTTAGATTTTCTTTCTTTCTTTTTTTTTTTTTTTGTGAGGAAGATTAGCCCTGAGCCAACATCAGTGCCAATCTTCCTCTACTTTATATGTGGGACGCCTGCCACAGCATGGCTTAGTAAGCAGTGTGTAGGTCTGCACCCGGGATCTGAACCTGCGAACCCCAGGCCACCTAAGCAGAGTGTGCGAACTTAACCACTACACCACCGGGCCAGCCCCCTCATTGGCTAATGAGCTTAGCCAGTTTGTATATTTTATATTTCAACAACAGTTGTCAAAATTGCAATTTAACACTGAAGGCTAGTCATTTCTTTAATATTGTTTTCATATTTCAAATAGGTCATAAATCTCAGTTCGAATAATTTGAGAGGTGGATCAGGAACAAAAACAATATAGTAGATTAATGCCTTCAATTTCATTTATTAAATCTTCGAATTGCTAAAAATTAAAAAAAAAGTTATAGCTGAAAGTTTAAAATGACAAGTTTTCATTTCTCTATATATTTGATCATATATTTATTTTATATATGTTCTACATGGAAATTTAAGATACAACTATATAATAAGATTTATAAGGAAAACAAAACTTAAACTTTGAAATTTTTGTTCACCTCTTAACTATTTACCTAATGTATTGCCCACAAAAACTCCTTTTTTCCTATTTTAGTAATTTATTTTCAAAATTGTATTAGAGCATTTTTAGAGGACATAGTATGGATTGTTTAGCAAATTAATGGTAAAACCTAAAGTTCACCTAGGATTTGCCAAACAAGACAATTGTTCCTTCCTGTTTTAAATCTTATCTGTACAGCTTTAAAGAAAATGTAGTATGAGACGCAATGGAGTAGCGTTTAACTACTGGCAGTATCACTAAGTTGCCTGAAATCACCACCAAAATGTTTCTTGTTTCAGGAACTGAATCCATTTACTGACTCTTTCTCAAGTGTTCTTTCTTCCATCCTAAGAAAGACAGCGACAGTCAGTCCTTTCTCACCTCTATTTTAAGAAGAAAAATGTATTCCCTATAATAAGAGCAGAAGAAAATGAGTTTAGCATATTTAAAAATCTATATACTGGTATCATTTTCATTAAAAAATAGTAACTCTTTAAAGTATAACTTTCAACATACAGTTATTTACTAATATAGTTTCACAAAAATTTATCTTATATCTGATAGCTCACTTTTGATGTTATTTGGAAAACAGATGGAATAAAATAATAACATATCTGATTATATAATCTGTATACATTATAAAGGATTTGCATTGAACCAAATCACAGAGGTAGTTTTAGTGAATTCTCACTCAGTATTGTTTACACATTTACTCAAGAATTTTTCTGAACTGGATAGTACAGCAGAACCCCTATCTAATTTGTCAGTAAAAGAGAAACAAGACAAAATTTAATTCTGTAGGCAACATAATAAATAAAGATAAAATTTTAAAGAGAAAGGACAA
This sequence comes from Ceratotherium simum simum, assembly GCF_057802395.1. Taxonomy (NCBI): domain Eukaryota; kingdom Metazoa; phylum Chordata; class Mammalia; order Perissodactyla; family Rhinocerotidae; genus Ceratotherium; species Ceratotherium simum. The sequence continues at coordinate 25,398,946 of NC_141911.1, forward strand.
AGAAAATGTACCTTTGGACTATATTTTCCACCTATAAAGTAGGTAGGAGCAGATCTAAATTAATTTTTAATGTAACATTTATTTATGAAGGTTTATAAAATCTGATTTAAAATGAGTCTATTTTCATGGTTTTCATTTAATTGATACAAACATAGCAAAATACGTATGTGTATAAATTATTCGGCCAATAGCCTTTCACTAAATACCTCTAAGAAATAGAATGTAAGGTAATTTGCAATAATAATTAACCAGTAAATAATAGAAATCATGCTAAAGTCATTTTTAAAGAATGTTGACCTAAAAGGTAAAAGTATATTGTTACTCAATGTAGCCATTTCTGTGTGGAGCAAATTTGTGAATTACAATAAAGTTTAAAAATAGAAATGCATGTAATTATCCTATAAACAGCCTTACAATTTTTGAAGATAAATCTATCACACTTCAGAATAAATCTTTTCAGTCAATGGTAGTCTTGCAAATACTATTAAACCTGTCTTCCACGTGAGGCACTTCTGTGCTGGACAATATGGAGAGACGGAAGAACTCGATCAAAATGACATGTCGCCATCTGCATTGTGCAACTATGTGCTACAGAAAAAAGTTCAATTCCTAAATGATATTACACTGTGTTGAACCAAATGTAGATAATGCAACAATCGTAAAATTAACTCAATTTATGCTTTTATGCCAACATTTTTTAAATAGTTATAAGACAGTAAGCTATCCACAGGGAAAGATTACATGTTCATACTTAGAAAGCTAATCAGTACTACCTATCTTGCTCCTCAACCAATGTCCCCAAAAGAGAAATCTGTGAAATGTGCATTATCAAAACTTATGTATCACTACTAAAAAAAGAGGTGAACATTTAAAAAAGGGAAGAGGAACTTATATCGTTTCTAATGTTCCAACTCTTTCAAATTCTTTGACCCTTTTACTTAAAAGTTTAACTTTGTTTGCTCTTTATCCTATGGATGCCACAATAAGAAATAATTTAATTTACTCCATTTTAATGTAAAAGTTTCAAAGCATCAAGGTAAATTAATCCAAATAGATTCATTTAAAATGTCTTTTAAAAACAAGCAATTTTACTTTGACAGATTATACTTCTATCTGTTCTGATCATATTACTAAAGCAAATATAGATTTTGAAATAAATAATACCTATGAAATGTATAATCAGATAGGCAAAGGAAATGCATTTCACAAGATAGGACTGGAGTAAAACACCCAAAGTTCAATTTTGGGAGCCATATTTTAAAAGCTGCATTGACAAACTATCTTTAAACTTTTGAAGGACTTTTATAAATCCTTCACATAAGTAAAATTTAGAATAGAATATGTTGCTCCAAAGGAAGAACCAAATCGAATGATTGCAAGCTGTAAGGAAACAGATTTAAGCTCACTAGCCAAAATTAAAAGGCCTACCTTATAAGAAAGAAGTCTCCCTCTTTTCAAAGTTTAAAAAATTAGGCTAGATATCCAGCTGTTAGAAAAATTATAGAGGGAGATGTATATACTTTGGGCATTTAAAAAAATGTTTTTATTGATTGTTTTAATCATAAGAGTTTATTAATCAGTAGTAGGAAGGAACCATTTGAGCAAATATTCCCCACTGCTATTTAGAGAAACTAGAGTATAGAACATACTTGAAAAAAGTAAGCCCTAACTTCCCAAGATATTCATTAGTGTTCATAGTAATGTCATGATTATAAAGAGCTTTTCATCTTTTTAAAGAAAGGTGTAAACCTACAGTCCAGCTTTTTTTTTTTTTTTCTTTTTGTGGTCAGTTAACTTCATGTGTTATCTGGTAAGAAAAATTTTTTTTAATCCTATTTTCCATCCCTAGTTAACCAACTTACTAAATGTACTTTGTAAAACAAGTTAGGAAACAGTATCAATTCTGCTGTACAAATCAAATCTTCATTACTTTGAGGAACAATTAAATACAACTAATTCTTTAATTCCAACTATCCACACTACCATTTAATCAAGTTGGTCCACCACGAACCTTGTAAGTCCATATAATTTACATTTCCTGATATCCACCATAATTGCCAATTCCTTTAGTGATTAATGTTAGCTTTCAATTCAAACAAATTTTTGCCAAACTCTGTTTACTAGTTCTTTGAACAAACTTGAAAGCTTTGGTCTCGATATTTAATTTGATCTCCCCATTATTCAAATTGATGCCTTTCTCGACAGACATTAAGTTCCTGCCCTGGGATTCTCAGTGTCCACTGGCACCTCGACAAACCCCTAGCCAGGATTCCAGCTGATTTATAAGAACCAGGCGAGTCAAAACCAAACCATCTAGTCCTGCATTTACAAAATGTCTAGAGTTTTCTTCTCTTATGTTCTGTAGGCATTTAAAATTTGACACTCTGCAGATTTATTTTTTTTGAGTAGTTATTCTTACCTAATACAATATTTTTATAAACTGGTAAAACATTTTTTATTTAAGCAGAGTAGAAGTAATTCAGATAGCTTTGATTTTTTTTAATGAAAAAAATTGACAAAATCCTAATTTAATCCCCTCAATTTCCAAATGAGGAAATGAGAAAAGTCAAGTGATTGGCTCAGTGTCACAGAACTAACAAACGATAAAGCGAAAAATAAATAAATCTACTGACCACATATGCAACAATCATTCTGTACTTAAAGCAACTCTCTGAAGTTCTTAAATATCCATAGTGATCTTCTTTCCAAAACAGTTTGGAAATTTGAAAAAAAATGTCATGAAAAATGTGTAGACTATTATAGTTTTCATGAAATGTAGCCCATAGAAAATTTTCTGTATGAAAATAACAGGTAATATTTATTGATCACTTGACAGTTTCAAACATAATTTCATTTAACTCGAATAACAATCCTATGTGCTAGGTAATATAATCATACCAGTGAGGTAAGCAAGGCTAAAAGGAATATTCACACAGCTAGTATGAGTGCAAAGCTGGACATTACATCTAGGTCTGGTTGACCTCAAAGCCTGTTCTCTTAACCTTTGTAATATGTATCTCTAAAGAGAAACCCGCCCTCAGTTTATCAGCTCCACTTTTATTGTAACACAGAAAGACATAAATATATTCTTCTTATGTTAAAGGATGAAAATTTCTGTGATATCATCTTTGTACATTTGATATCCTAGAATCAAAATCATGCTATATGACAGTTTTCTCAGACAGGCCAAATTAAGGCAAATCAGCCCCGAAATTGCCATGACTACCTATGCTTTGAGTAATATGAGCTAGACTGTTTATGACATTTTAATAGACGAAATGGCAAATAGAATTAGATAAGTCGAATATATCCAATTATAGAAAAAAGCAGTTGTATCACTTGGGTTGTAAAGAGTGATCTCAATTATAAATTGATGAAAATACCTTAACCTCATTGCCTTTTTTAGGAAAATAGTCCAATAAGTGAGATAGCCATTGATATTAAATTGTTTAATACATTATTTTAAGATCTAGTTTTTTTTAAAATATTGCAAAGCAAGATTAAAAGAGTACATTATATCTGGTGTATTCACAAATAGCTCAACGTTGACATGTATATTTTCACATGGCTATAAATATATCCTTGGAATCCCAACCTAAACATTCTAATCCAGTACAAAAGAACCTTTGTTTCATATGCCTTGATTGGTGATAAAATGAACAAATCTTCATTGAGAACAATTATTTATCTTCTATTGCATTTGATAAAGTGAACACTATTTTTTCACATGTTCCATTATTCACTTTTCTATTTATTTCAATAGACCCAGATCATGACAGCTTTGGAGTTTTTTTTTTTAAAAAGTTGTTTAAAAGAGAGAGAGAGCTAGAAAGGAAAAGAAAGTTCGAAATCAGTGTTTCTTAAACTATTTGTGGGAAAGAATCACTTTGATTTTTGCTCAACGTATTTTTTTAACCAACAGGTAGTTTCCACACCATGAAACCCTCCAGGCAAGTTTGACAACACCCAAATTGGTCTAAAACCTGTTAAGAAGATATATCCACTAATCATGCACGTAGCTATTATGGCAATGTCAAATTGCTATAAAGGATTCTAAATGGTTATTTTCAATTTCTGTACTATTCTCAACTTGGTAACAAACGATATGCCAACAACTGGCAGCTGTCCACAGACAACATTTTGAATACTGTTACTCTAAAACTCAGTTACTCAATGATTCTGGACGATATGACATAGTTAACATCAACATTGAGAAATATATACTTCTTGACTGTTTTTTTTGCTATGATAAGTGACATTTAAACATGTATTTACTGAGGAAATATTGTACATTCACCATTATGTTTGGAAAATGTAGAAATATAGGAATAGCAAAAGCTAATATTTTAATTGAGAATGATAGTACATGATTAAATGCCAAATTATGTGGCACAAAATATAAATGCTACGAAGTTCAGACAAGAAGAATATCAGTAAGACCCACAGTAATTAGGGATGAGTCATGAAGGTGTTGAAATATGGCTGCCAAATGTATATTGAAGATATTTTGATTTATAAAATTTGTGGTATGCTCCTCAGTAGCTGTGGAAAATCATTGGTTTTTATGAAATTTTGCTGAGAACATTCTAGCTAGAGGACAGGACTTTTGTTGGAGAACAATGAAGATTACAGTTATACATTTTGAGTAAGATTTTTTTTTAATTTCTTTTTTTTTTTTTCTTTTTGCTAAAGCCCTCTTTTCCCACCAGTTCTCAATTACAGCCAAGAGAGGGAACTCTCCTGCCAGTCTTAGGAACCTGACTGGTAGTAAAGCAGAAAAGTGAAACAAGGCAGAACTACTAAAACCAATTTATTTTCAATAACTAGTGACCAGATGAATGAGAAAACCAGTTCTACAACATGTCTTTAAGTTTTCAAACTTAAACGCTTATATTTACATATTTATCAAAACATCAAACCCTGTCTTTCCTCCTTTGACTCAACATGCATTTCCAGTAGTTCAGTACCCATCTACAAGCGTCTTTATACCACCCTTGGGTGAATCCACAGTGCTGCCTAATTCAATGCCCAAATTGAGTATATACATCTTAGGTCATTATGCAGAAGATCAGATATTTACTTTTCTTTATATCTTAGAGAACTCTAACCTATTAGGGCTTAATTAGCCTGCCTTTTCAGTGCTTTTGTTTCTCATGCTCCTAGGCCTGGCATTTTTTAGATTATTAAGTCTACTTTAGATGTTTTTTAAAAGACAGGATATTTTGTGTATCAACAATACTTATGTTCGATATTTGGTTTATACATGATTAATAATGTCCATTTTACTCTTTGTTATTTTACTACTCAATAGTCTCTCTGTTATTTTATAGAACTACTTAGTTTTTTAAACTTCCCTGATATAAACTAGGCTTTATTATCTATTGCTAGATAGACAACATCTATCTATATGATCTGTGTGTATATATCTATTTATCTATTTATCTTAGCTTTCATCTATCTATCTATGTGTGTTCATGCGTTAGTGTTTGTATTTCACCTTTTTTTGACTTATTTTCTATTTAATTTTTGAATCACCTTTAATACTTCTTTTAATATAGTATACTTTTTTCCCTCTCTTATGTATGTCTCTATTTTAAGTTGCCCATTCAACAGTTTTTCCAGAAAGAAACTGAGAGAGGAAGGCCTGGTGAATGACAAGGCCAGAGATTAATCTCTGGGTGTCATCTGACCATGATAATAACAAGGCAATGAGAATGAATGTGCTCTCAGATGAGTTTAATGTAAAGGAAATAGAGCAGAAAACCAAAGTCTGAGGCTTACCTTCCTTGAAGTCAAGATTAGGGAACAGAAAGTAAAGAAGCCACTATAGACAGGAGTTAACTAATAGGCTTAAAATGATAACTGGGATACAGATATATCCTGGATGAGGAATCAGCAACATTTTATCTGCAAAAGTCCAGACAGTAAATATCTTAGGCTTTGCAGGCCGTATGGTCTTTGTCTGCCATTGTAGCATGAAAACAGTCATAGACAATATTTAAATGAATAGGTGTAGCTGTGTTTCAATAAACTTTTATTTATGTAAATCTGAATCTCATATAATGTTTACATGTCACGAAACAGTATTCTTCTTTTGATTTTTTTTCAACCATTAAAAGCACAAAAACATTCTTAGTTCCTGGGCCACATATCAAAATAATCAGTGGGCCGAATTTGGCCTGGGGCCATTGTTTGCTAACCTTTGCCTTGCAAGAATGAAAGAACATTTCCAGAAGAATCAAGTGTCTGAAACAGCCAAATACAGCAGAAACTATAAGCAACTTGAGAGCAAGCATTCTCTCATATGCATGTTTTTATTTCCAAACATAACTTTGCACAATATCTTTCACTTGGTAAGTGCTTAATAAATGCTTCACAACAAGAAGTAAAGACTAATAATTGGTAATTCTGAGGCCACTGATGACTTTTCAAGACACCTCTTTTGGAAGAAACAGGATCATGAAAGCCAGTTTGAAGTATGAACAAATTAGAGTGAAAGGTCAGGAAACAGAAGTAAAGTTGTAAACAGCGTGTTCAAAGTCTGAAAGAGAATTAGATGGATGATTGGAAGGAAAAGCAGATGAGTCCAATTAATGTTGTTTTATTGTTTGCTTCTTAAATTACAAGGGAATGTGCATGTTTGAATACTTGGAGACATAATTAAAGTTATAAATTAAGTATAGGACAAGTCTTTCTGAAGTCAGAGGATAGTGGACAACTCTATGATTACACAGAAGAATGACAGGAGGGACTAATGACAGAGACTTGTTGAGTTGGGTGCAAGGAAAGCGGAGGTGCTTGTGGCAAATAACATCCTCATTATGAATGACTCAAGATGTGCTAAAAGGGGCATTATGAAGAAGAAGAAGGAGAGATGGGAATTTGAATATTTGAGGGCAAAGTGTTTTTAATAAGTAATCAGTACAATAAATAAAAATAACCAAGTTCCATAGAAGACGAGTGCATATGTTCATCTCTTTGATCTATTGTTGTTTAGCAAATCAGGTATCATCCACACTATTTTAATTGCTAAATCAAAACTTGTATCATCACCAGTAATATATGTTGTATTCCCCCTAAAATTTGGGAGGAGGATAACACACACGCAGGAAATATGTAATTAAATAAGGAAATAACTCAAAGGAAAATAGATAAGATCTAATTATGAACTAGAATTGTCTTTTCTTATTGACCCTCATCCTCGTTATTTATATCTTATTAATTTCTTTTACTCTAAATGGTAGTATACATTTCTATAAAAAGTAATTTAATGATACTCTTTGATATGATTCCTGACAATTTTCCTCATCAGTATGTATTATCTTAATCTTATTTTGCATCTCTGGTATTTTTTATCTTCTCTTTTATCCCATTAAATGCCTAATGCATGTGAAAAACATTCCTCTCGACAAAAATAAATATTAATCTACGTAATCTGAAAAAATAAGAGTGCTATTCTAAAATGGGACCTAATAGACTATAATCAGAAATAATGGCATAAAGTGAAGCAAAGAAAATTCAAGGTGATTGTCAGGAAACTTTTAATGGTTCTGTAAAAATGATCGTGAGTCTGGTCGGGGACATCTTACAGGGACAGCATACAAATAGTAGATAATTCCCAGCAGAGCAGTTTATTTTACTGTTGAATAATTTTGTAACAAACAAAGGGGTGGGAATTGCTCCTGGTTCAGCAGTTGTTTGGCTGACAGTTCTGTGTCAGGTCACTCACACTGTCTCTTATTTTGGCAGGGTGTGTTGGTAGCTTTTATACAACAGTAAAGAATTTGTAAACAATTTCCCTATATTCAGAGCCTTTCATTAACCTTAGGTCCCACTTTTTCCCCACCTCTTCATCCCTCTCAATACATATTTCATATAGTGCTTGTTTCTCACAAAAATAGGTTCTTGTCGAAGGTACTGAATATACTTTTGAAGAAAAATATTTCACATAGAAAATAATATTTCAGTGAATTGATGAATGAAAGTACAATACTGTACTCTATTGTGGGTGTGTGCTGAGGACAGATTTCTGCCTTCAGGTTTGTGTTGCTTGCTTAAGGGTGCCATGGACATTACTCAGCATGACCCCACTGCTGGTCATCTGGAATGATTATGTACATTCCATGAAAGGAGTTAATGTCATACCTCCAGAACTACTAGAAGCCTACACTGGATGTTCAGTTTTTAGTTTTTTTGCTTATGTCCTGGAAGCCTGGAACAACGTGTGCTGTTCAGAGGAGAACACTACCATTTTATGTTTCTGATGTTTTGGCTAAACCTGGAAACTTCTGGACTGGATCTTAAAAATTAGTGGGCACTCCAGGTCCTCCCTAAATCATATTTGAAGTTTGGAGAACAAAAACAGCAGACCACATACTGAGCTGCTCATTCCAAAGGGCTCTGGTTTTTACATTATTTTCCAAATTTTATGAAAACAAGAAAACAGCCTATTATGTGGTTGTGCTGCCTGAGAAGGGTTACATTATCGTGGTATTCATTTTAATTACTAAATGCCGAATGTGGTTTATCAGCTGTTGGTATTATCTTTAAGTTAAAAGAGATGCTTAGTGGTGTTGATAAAAACTTTGTTGATTTTGCTTCATGATTATTAATTACAAATGCTGAATGGAATCTCTGCTGAAAAACAAGTGTTTTTCATTTGAATTAGAGAAGAAAGAGAGTATTCTAATTTAGCTTAAGAGTTGCTATCTGGAGTATACAAATCAACAAATTAGACATCAATATTCAATGATCAGACCTAAATCATAAAACAAGTGAAACACTGGAATCAGTGTTTAGCATTACATCATTATCATTATATAAATAAGTACTTATTATTACACATATATTTTATGTACAGTTCAACAAATCTTTCTTCTTAGTGGTTTTTCCAACTATAAGTAAATTGAAAGAAGCGTGAAACCAATAGACCACTGAATAAAAGAAAAATCTGAAACAAAATAATGAGCTAAATGACATTTCTTCTACTTGTGATGTGTCTGCCAGCACTAAGCACAAAGGCTTATGTATCCCTTCCACATTCATTAATTGACAAAATGCAGGAAAGGAGGTCATAGAAGGTATTTTTTGCCTCATTTATGGCCATCTAGCGCAAACTCTACAATATTCAACCAGAAGGCAGTTCTAGGGTAAAGGAGCAGAATAAAAAGGCTTGGGCAGATTAAAGAATTTTGTAAAATTTGACCTTGATACCAAATTGAAAAATAAAATCACCATTCTGAATAACTATCTTATTATAATTTTTCTAAGTTTCTGAATCTCCACAAGTTAGAAGACTCCTATCATTTCCGGTGAATTGGATGGATTTTGAAAAGACCATGGATGTGCCATGGAGACAACCACTGATGTTTTGAGAAGCTCTAAATATACTTTAATGTGACATTTAATGTCTGGTAAAGAAGCTTGCGATTGGGAGATTTGGGAGGAAATATTGGATTTATTATCCATTTCTGAAGTTACTGAGTTATGAGCAGGTAGTGACAAATGAAAGAACTATATCTTACTAGAAATAAATAATTAAGGACTTGATGAAATTTATTTTAAAGGGTTATCATTTACATTGATTTCTATATACATTTAATAAACAAATATGCACTAGACACTTATTTCATGTAACTCTCTCTCTCTATATATATATATTTAACTTTTGATGCTGAAAGTAATAAAGCATCAAACATTAATTTTACCCATAACGCTGCCATGTCCATGTTATAATTTAAGATATTCATTTTATTTTCTGTTTTCTAAATTATAGGATGAAGTCTGCCCCAAAGCTGAAGGAGATGAAGTTCAGAGGTGTGTGTGGGCCTCAGCTGTTAATGTCAAGGACAAGTTCATCTATGTTGCACAGCCAACTTTGGACAGAGTCCTTGTTGTTGATGTGCAGTCCCAAAAAGTTGTTCAGGTACAAATGATTCCTACTTTTGAAAGTGATTTTAAAAAACATTTACTTTAATGTAAGTCTCGATGAGGTAACTTGTGCGTTGCCATTTGAGTGTCATTGATAACTTATTTCATTACTTGGATAACTGGAAAATATATGCATTTTCTGCAAACTCTCCTCTCCTTCTGCTCCCTGAGCTTAATGACTTAAAGAAGAAATTTAAATATCTTTTGTTTTCAAAAATTAGATTCCATGAACACATCATAATACTAGCATGACTAGTTCCACCAAAATCATCTTCAGAGCTGCTTATCTTGTCTAGAGCAAGGGGAGTCCCAGTCAGAGGACAATTAAGGTATTCCTAGTTATCATTCCAGAAACAGTATTATATCTTCCACATTTGATTCTAAACAGAGGCCAAGACAATAGTGGGCTTTACTAGGTAATGGTAACTTAGTAGGTTTTACTATAGTAGTAAAACAAGTAATATATATATAAGTCAATGACAGAGGAAAAAAATCTCTAACGAACATTGCCATAGTCATGGTTATGAAAACCATTCTGGTTTGAGCCACCAAATGTTTCATTCCCTGCTTTTTCCAAAAATATCTAATGTGGGCAATCTACTTGAACTCAGTTGCACAACAACCAAGGGGCAGTGAAGGATTCGCATCTAGGCAGTCTGGCTCCAGTATCTGGGCCCGTGTCTATTATGATCTATTGCTTCTCAGCTCAGAGGAAACAAACTTAAAATAGCTTTATGAGATATATATAATCTGTTAAATGAGAGTAATAACTATACATATCTCAAAAAGTTATTTTAAGGATTAGATCAATTAATGCATATAAAACATTTATAGCAGAGCTTGGCATATAGAAATGCTATATACTGGTTGACTACCAAAATTTCTGAGACTTATTGGAACCTAACTATTCCTTATATTTACAGAGATTTTTCTTTTGCGCCAATATTGGTTTTGAAATTGAATATTGAAGTAGCCGTTAGTCCCTCTAATATTGATTCCTGACTAGAACCACAAAAAACACTAGAAGTTCAAAGTTAGGGCTTCTCATTCTAAGAGTTCTTAAAAGGTTCACATGAATTCATCTAATCATTTATCCACCTATCCATCCATCCATCCATCCTGTATACATGTATTGATTGTCTATTATGAGATGTGCTTGTTATCACAAATAAAAGAATGAGAAGTATTTGTGTTAGAAAGCTCTGGCATCTCTAGGATTACAAATTTACAGCAGATAATTAGTCTAATGTTTCAATTTCTAATACGAGAATGCACAGTACAATCATGAGTAAAAGGATGAATAACTGTTCTACTAGAAAACTCTAATGCCTCATGGTAACTATGGGTTACATAGTTCTCATGTATATCTAGTCTAATGGTCCAATATCTAAGGTGAGAATATGTTTTTCTGTATATTTCATTTCTTATGCTTCTGTCTGTGAGATTGCTGGATTTTTGACCAGGTTGATTTTATTTTGATTTCAGCTGCAACATAGGCCAACAAATTACAGGCATTCAGTTAGGGATTATTAAGACTCTTTAGCCTGTAGGTTAGAATTAGAAGTATGTTTCAAGAGTAATCAAGCTGGTCTAAAAACTCAGTTTTTAAACTAGAAACCTCCACTGACTGAATATATATTACCTACTAGATATTCAAAAGTGAGAAAAGCTAATATCACTTATTATTCATATAACTTCCATTTCAGACAATAATGTAAAATTTAAAATTAATAAAAAGTATTTATAATGAAATGTTCATGCAATGGTAAAAATCACATAAATTATATTATTTTTCAAAGTGCCTATAATTACTATGAAATACCAGGAGAATGTAAAGGACATTATACAAAGTTAAAATAGTAAAAATTATATTATGATATAATCATGATTTGGGGGATTTTTCAGATGAGAATCTAACACATTTTTATAGGGTAGAAAATTGGGCCTCAATCCAAATGGGTTCTCCTTATGATCTTGTTATTAAAATAACAACAATTATGCTTTATTACATTTTCTAGTCATTACCTCTCCAAAGGTAATCATTACATAGATTTCTATCACCATAAATAAGTATTGTCTGATTTTGAATATTACATAAATGGACATATATAGTATTCACTATGTGCATCTGTCTACTTTGGCTTTACATTATAATTGTGAGATCATTTTGTTTGCATGTAGCTGTTGTTTGTGTTATTCTTTCTTTTTTTCTGTAGAGAAATCAATTATAATTGATTCTCATTGATTCTGTATTTGAAAATTCATCTACTCTCTTAAATTTATCTAGAATCACAAAAACAATACTCGTGCTGTTGCGATGATTCAGGGACATGCTCAGAGTGATGAAAAATTTGTCACCCAACATAATGTTCCCAGCTAAGGTTGAACAAGGAGAGGATCTGCCTTCTTGTTTCAGCTTTCATACTGTAAACAAGTGTTTTTTTTGTGGTCTATTTAGTGCCATCTTTTTTGCATTTTTGTGCTTTTGTTGGCAATTTTGCTGTTTAAACTCGCCCCCACGCATAGTGTTGAAATGCTTGTGCAAGAAGGCTGTGATGCACCTAATAGAAAGCTTCACTCAGGCATGAGTTGTAGTGCTGTTTGGCCATGAGTTCAATGCTAATTAATGAACAATATACATTAAATAAAGGATCTTTGATCAGAAACACACATGAAACAAGATTATATATTGATGAGTTGATGAAAATCTTGTGACCAGGGGCTCATAGGAACCTAACTATGTATTTCCCCTAGGAGCAATGGTTCAGTATTCAGAAATTCAGTGTTTGTGGTGACTTTATAGAATAATGAGAATCGAATGTATTTGAATATATCAGACTTTGTTTATTCATTTACAGTAGAAAGGATAAATTCCAGAAGCAGATTCCAAAAGGAGGTAATAGAAAGAAAAGGGGAAAGTTAATATTTAGGTCAAAATGAGTGAGAATTCCCTATAATGTAATAAATAATAATATATATTATACATTATACAATCTTAAAAATAAAATATAGTACAGTTTCAGATTTAGAAAGAATAATGCAACTCAAATGGGAAAAAAAAGTCAATACCTAAATATATTGATGTGACACAACCAAACATCAAGGCAAATGGAAGATCTTAAAATGGCAGATGAACTACTATGAGAATAGCAGCAATTTTCTCAACAGCGAAAATGGACACCAAAGAGAGTGAAATAATACTATTAAAAGACTAAGTCAAAATAAAATATATTCTGGTATTATATGGTTGGTGAAAAAATAATTCTAAAACCAGAGCATACTTTATTTATTGTGTGAGACACACAAAATCACAGACTTTATCACCAAGGTAAATTGGAAACAGAACTAAAACTGAAAACGGTTTGCCTCAGGAGTAAGGAAAATTAACTGAGCAGTAAGTTTGATGTGATAGTGAGCAAGAAAATTGGTAAACAAATGATCTATTAAAATATTAACTGTCAATAACAATAAGGGTATTCTCTGAATTTAAGGTTAAAGTTTTTAGAAGAGTGAAAACACAGGACAAAAATAGCAGCAAAAGTGTTTAAATATTGTATAACAATATGTAAGCAGAGAAAGGGATGATTTGATTTGAAATATTTTAAGATTTCTTGTATTACTTGGAAGTGGGAATAATAACAATTATGGATGCTTATGTTAAGTATATTTATTAATAGTTCAAGAATCTATGTCTTGAAATATTGTCTATGAAAAAAATAAAATTCAATGAATAACTTACAAATAAATACAGTGGAGAAATAAGAAATGAGAAAGACAAAACAATAAGAATGGAAAAACTAGGACAAATAGAAAAAAATTTAAACAAAATGATAAAATAAAACCAAATATGTTCATAATTACAATAACTGAGAATGAACCAAAGTATATAACTGAAAGACAATAGGAAAATTGTTGGACCAAACAATGAAAATCTAGCTATATGCATATTATAAAAGATATACCCAGAAAATAAGAAAAAATAAAATTTGAAATATAAGGACAGTAACAGATAATGCAGGCATATACTAAAAACATAACAAAAAAGCTGGTGTAGCTATATTAACAAAAAACTTTAAAAGGAACTTCAAGGCACAAAGTATTAAATTAAATCAAGTTATTTGATAAGGATAAAAAAAGTTTATTAAGAAAATATAAGAATAAAAACACATATGATTACTTATAATTTTATAAAGTGTTGTCATACTACTAGAAGAGATTGACATGATCAAAGTGAGAAGAAATTGATACTTCTATAATTGATAAATCAACAGTACATGTGAAGTGAATCATATTACTATCGTTGAACTAACAGATATATGTATTAACCTTTGCATCCAGCAATGCTTTAATATACGTTATCACTAAACATTTCACTATCTTAGTCTGTTTGGGCTGCTATACCTAAATATGATAGACTGTGTAGCTCATAAACAGCAGAAATCTATTTCTCAGAGTTCTGAGTCTGGAAAAGTCCAAGATCAAGGTGCCAGCAGTGTCGTGATATGGAGTGAGGGCCCTCTTCTTGGTTCATAGTTGATGCCATCTCACTGTGTCCTCACATGGTCGAAGGGGCGAGGGATCTCTGTGGGGTCCTTTTGTAAAAGCACCAATCCCATTCATGAGGGCTCCATCCTCGTGACCTAATCACCTCCCATCTCCTGATGCCATCATCTTTGAGGGTTAGGATTTCAACATATGAATTCTGGGTGGACACAAACATTCAGACCATAGCATTCGCTCAATAAAACATTTAGTGAAAATGACCATGTGCTAGGCTAGAAATTAAGTCTCAAGAAATATTAATGAAATTATTTCATATTGATTCCCTGAAACAATGTTAAGCTATCAAGATCACAGAAATAAATTTAAAATCTAAATATCAATATCAAGCAATATTGATAATCATAATTAAACATATGGAATACAAGTAAGGCTGTGTTCTGAGGGAATTTTGCTACCTTAATCAAAACAGGTAAATAATAGAGTGAAAATAAAACGTTTAATCAGATAATTTTAGAATTCAGCTGAAGAAAATCAGAATAATCTAAATGAAAGAAGGAGAGTATACAGTTATGTATATAAAGACATAGCAGAATTTAACGTATAAAAGGTAAAAATGACTTCTTCAAGAAAAACAATTAAAAAGAAACTCTTTGGGAATTTTGGCAAAGAACAAAGACAAAAGTCACGATTAACACGATTAGAATTGAATAAAAGAAGATATAACTACAATCCTAGCAGAGAGTAAAAGGAACTAAGACAATATTAAGGTAAAAGTCATGGTAATAAATTTTGAAAACATAGTGGGAAAGAACAAATTAAAGGGAAAATATAAATTAATAACATGTACCCCAAGAAGGAATAAAAAAGGTATACTTTTATGGCTAATTAAATGAACTGATTTAAGAGTATTAAAACAAAAAATTTTATCCCAGATGGGTTTAAAGGTGAAAGTGCTACCAAACTTTCAAGTAACATTTTAGCAGGTAATTTGATGAGATCTTGCAATTTAAAAATGTGCATCTTCGTTGACTTGGTGGTTGACTTCCTGTTTTACTCCCTCTACCTGCTCTGAGAGCCAGCCCAGGTGCTCTAGTGGTTAAGATTCGGCTCTCTCACCACCCCTGCCCAGGTTTGCTTCCTGGTCAGGGAACCACATCACGCCTCTGTTGGTTGTCATACTGTGGCAGCTGAATGTTGCTGTGATGCTGAAAGCTGTGCCACCTGTATTTCAAATGCCAGCATGGTCACCCATGGTGGACAGGTTTCAGCAGAGCTTACAGATTAGGAAGAAGGACCTGGCACCCACTTCTGAACAATTGGCAATGAAAACCCTATGAATAGCTGCAGAGCATTGTGTGATATAGCGCCGGGAGGTGAGAGGATGGTGCAAAAAGACTGGCCGGGGTTCCACTCTGCTGCACACAGAGTCGCTAGGAGTTGGAATCCACTCGATGGCACCACCAACAACAGAAACCTGCTCTGGGTGTAGTCTCTGTATATTCTCAGACTTTCTACTATCAAAAACAAACCTTAACCTTCTCTTGATGCATCTTGCCCCACACCACCATTTGTCAGCCTTATTGCCTCACTTTCTATAGCTGCTTTCCATTGCAGGAACCAAAAATAACATATCAGATACATCCTTGTTGTAGGAAATATGTGGAACTTGATCATTGGAGTGAAAAGGCAGAGGCAGTACTATGTCATGGGGTTGGTCACACAGCTCTGGAGAGGTATATGATGGAGTTCAATATGACCCTTCTGTCAATAAAAAGAAAAGGTTTTGAATCACAGGGGCTACTGAATACCTCACCGGAAAGGAGAGTGAAGTGGCACCTGCATTGATTGGGGCCCTTCTGCAATAATCTGTTCTATAGAAATTTAGAGATCACATCAATTTGTAAAGTGAAAATTTCCATACTGGGTACATTCAGTCTAATATGCTTTCTGGTAATGTCATTACTTCTTATGGCTTATTGTTGACTATAAATATCAACCTAAAATTTTAGGTATATAACACATAAGATTCTCTTTAAAAAAATTAAAATATTCTATCTTTGAATTTGTCTAAGTTCTCTTTTTTGCAACCACATATAATTTCAGTCTGTAATGAGTTCCGTCAGTCTACTGCCTGCTGGGTGAAAAAGCACATCCTTATACTTGTCTTAACTTTACCTGAGAGTATGTGAATCTTAGTCCTCAAAAGTTCATGCTTAAGGGTAAATTATGAATAACCTAATGACTCTATTTTTATACTTAAAATACTTCATCTCTTAGAATTTTAAATTCCCTGAAGGTTTTTTCTAATTTAAAAACAATATGTAAATGATAAATTTTACAGACTCAGATGTTGAACTTTCTGTTTTATAAATTAATAATCCAAATAATTCAAGTTTTAGAACTATTTAAAGAAAGAATATTTCTAGGTACTTAAAAAAACTAAATTTAAAAAACTTTATTTGTGATTTAAAACTTTATTTATATCCAAAGGCAGAGCATACGTTTAAAATCAACTGCAATGTGCAATAAAAAGTAAAACATCCTTTCTCAAGTTGACTGCTTTTTTTGAGTGAGGCTAGAGTCAAAGTCAGCCTTTTTTGAATCTAAATGAAGTTATACTTCCTGATTGTGTGTCGTACCTTTCTTTCTTTCTTTCTAACCCAAGTATATCATACAGGGGCAACTAAGAATATTAATTATAATCAAAATTTAGTTAATCATTTCCCAAACATGATAGAAAATACTATAGAATTTTCTATAGTGTGGATATAGAAATGGAACAGTGAAATCCAAAATCAAAATGCTTTATTCTTGAAAAAAAAATGTGAAAAAAGAGAAAGAAGACAGTATATTTATTTAAATTTAATCTTTCAAGCTTTCTTTTCCAATAGAGTTAAATTAGATCCCTAGAGTTTCATACTGACCTTGTCTAAGAGATCACATTTCTGACTTTTCCTTTTGCATGTATTTGACTGTGTGGATTGGTATTAAATGTGTATTTTAGGATTAAACATATTTAAAAATTTGATTAGCATTGTTACAATTTATTATTAAAATTACAAATATTTTCTTGACAATGTAAGATTTTATAAACCTCATGTTAAATTATTACCATTAGGGTATATTTGTTTTCAGTGGATACCTCAATATCATTTCTATCTGCAACTTAAAAAGTAAAAGGTCACAATTTTTTAGTGGATTATATAACCTTGGTGTTGCTTTAAAAGTCAAATGATCATTGCTTATCTTACTATTAAAATTGTGGTGAGAATGGCATACACGTGATGTTTTGCTGCATAAAAGATTAGCTAGTAAACAACTGACCTCATTTTGTCTTCTTCGGAGCAAAATCAGGTTCTGCTTGGATGCAGAGTGGCTTATTGCAACACCGCGGGAGTATTCTTAAGTGTCATCAGCAGTCTCCTCTAGCCGTTAGCACATTATCTGGAGAATCTACATCATTAGTTTAAATTAGGTTCACTTAATTAGCCAGCTGGTACTCTCCTTGTCAGACTGATAAACAAGCTGTGCTTCACTGTTCCTTCATGTCAAGACTAAACCCCAAGTTCTGTGTATCTTTGTTGCTCTTATCAGTATTTCACCTTTACAAAATAAGCCATCTTTATAAAAGTAGATACAACTGGTTCATGACCGGTGTAACATGCATTTTAAAATTTTTGTATTTGTTGCACCTCCTCAAGAAATATTGATGAATTTGTATAACACTAGATATGTTGGGATTATAAGAGACTTAAAGGTTTATAGATCAACAAAGGGAAAAAAACTCTCATAGTATAAGTATTAAAATTGTACCCTTAACCAATGTTTTAAAATATTAAAGAAAAAATATTTCTATTAGTATCTTTATAAAGTTACGACAAATAAAAATGCTTTATTACATTATATAGTATATTTTAAACATATTTTTACAAAGGAATAGGATAAGAAGCTAATTAATCATGATAATATAACACTCTGAAAATTGTACTTACATGGGAAATTAAGAAATATGGATTCTAGGACCTGAATATGTAGATCACTACTAGTATCAATTATAATAGCAAAATAATGTTATTTGAGAGATATTTCTGAAAATGTGTAATAAATCAATAAATCTTTGGAAGACAGATTGTGGCTTAATTATCTGAATATCACCAGGCCAAGCAAGGGCTACTGTGTGCCCAAAATCATAGCGTTTATGATATGGGAGAGAAATTTCCAGCCTATAGTATCAGAACCTTTTATGTAAACAAAGTCTTACAAAATCATTCAATAAATCAGAACCGATACCCTTTGTTCTATTATGGTGGAGGTTCAAATCGCCTGCTACAAATAAGTCTCATTTCCATAGGCTTCTCAAGGCAAAGTTTGAAAACAATTTTTCTAGCAAAATAATATTGGTAGTCAAAGGTAAATTTATTCTAAGTAATCAATGAGCATTCTATGTAGGTTAATTTTGAGGTGAAAGATGAGCATATATTCTCATGCTTTTTCCCAATCACTTATACTTGAACATTGTCTTTTAACTTATACCATTTTCCTGATAAATAGCTGGTGGCTCAGAAACAAAAAACATATACACCAGCCATATCTGAAGTGGAGTGTATGCAACATAAGGGAGGTGAAAGATGACTAGCTGTGGGAAGGGAATCCTAGGACATTGTTTATATTTCTTTTTATCTTAAAAAAGGAATCATATTACATTTTATAAATATTTAATATATGAACCAATATTGGAAGGTCTGAATTTATCTGTGTGTTGGATGGTGATGTGATACATAGAGGATATGAGGGTATCTTGAGAGGAAAGTGGGAGTTTTACAATAGGCAGGGATCAACATCGGTACCGTTAGTCATCTGTTTACTTTTATCTGTACAAAAGAGATAACAATAGCACATACCTCAACAAAAGGATTCTTGTGAAGATTAAATAAAAAGAATTTGTATTTGTAAAATATTTAGAAAAAAACTTTGGGGCCGGCCCCACGGCTTAGCGGTTAAGTGCGCGCGCTCCACTGCTGGCGGCCCGGGTTCGCATCCCGGGCATGCACCGACGCACTGCTTCTCCGGCCACGCTGAGGCCGCGTCCCACATACAGCAACTATATGGATGTGCGACTGTGACATACAACTATCTACTAGGGCTTTGGGGGGAAAAAATAAATAAATAAAATCTTTAAAAAAAAAAAAAAAAAGAAAAAAACTTTGTTCATAATAAGCCTGGTGCAGAGTATAATTGCTTTTGTTAGATAAAATAATGATGATGTTTAATAATAATAAGTTTTGGCATGTAGTTTAATTTTGCAATTTTCTTTTCCCAATTAAGTAGATTTAGAGGTCCATTAATTATATATTGAGTACTACTATTTACAAGGTATTGTTCTAAGCACACAGGTTGTATCACTGACCTAAACTAACACAAAAAACCTGCCTTTTTGGAACCTAGCATCCATTGGATGGAGACAGACAATGAAAAATAAGGATACTAAAATGTAAATGATGCAATATGTAAGGTGGTAAGTGCTATTGGAAAAAGGTAAAATGGTAGAGCAAGGCCGGATGGGATTGGGAAAGCTAGGGATGAGGCGAGGTGAAGAAAGGGAAGGCTGGATACAATATTGAATAGGGTGGTCAAATTGGCCTCACTGAGAAGGTGAGTTCTGAGCAAAGAAGGTGTCAAGGAAGCAGACACTGGACTATCTAGGGGAAGCCCTCCAAAAGGCAGAAGTGTAGCTGCCGTGTTGGATGGACAGCAAGAAGGTCAAGAGCATCTGGATTGGAGACACTAACAGAAGAGTAGTGGGTGAGGGGGTGCAGAGAAAGAAGATTGGGGAGTGACTGGTCTACCAGGTAGGGCCTGGTAGTCATTATAAAGACTTTTAGATTTTACTCCGAGGGAAATGAGAAGACACTTGGTGTTTTGAGCAGATTAGTGTCATGATCTGTCTAATGCTTACAAAAAAAATCACTCTGACAAATCTGTTGAGCAAGTTGATGAGCATAAAGTTAGAAGTTAGAAAACATAGGAAGTATGCTCTTCGACATCGGTCTTAGCAATATATTTTCAATATATGTCTTTTTCAATATATGTCTGACTGGGCAATAGAAAAAATAAACAAATAGGACTACATCAAACTAAAAAGCTTCTGCACAGCAAAGGAAACCATCAACAAAATGAAAAGACAACCTGACAATTGGGAGAAGATATTTGCAAACCATAGATCTGATAAGGGGTTAATATCCAAAATGTATAAAGAACTCATACATCTCAACAACAAAAAAACTAACAACCCAATTAAAAAATGGGTAAAAGATCTGAACAGACATTTCTCCAAAGAAGATATACAGATGGCCAACAGGCACATGAAAAGATGTTCAACATCATTAACTATCAGGGAAATGCAAATCAAAATTGCAATGAGATATCACCTCAATGCCTGTCAGAATGGCTATAATTAATGAGACAGGAAACAACACGTGTTGGAGAGGATGTGAAGAGAAGGGAAATCTCATACACTGCTGGCGGGAGTGCAAACTGGTGCAGCCACTATGGAAAACAGTATGGAGATTCCTCAAAAAATTAAGGATAGAACTCCCATACGATCCAGCTATTCCACTGCTGGGTATTTATCCAAAGAACATGAAAACACCAATGCATAAAGATACATGTACTCCTATGTTCATTGCAACATTATTCACAATAGCCAAGACTTGGAAGCAACGTAAGTGCCCATTAAGGGATGAATGGATAAGGAAGATATGGTATATATACACAATGGAATACTACTCAGCCATAAGAAATGATGAAATCCAGCCATTTATGACAACATGGATGGACCTTGAGGGTATTGTGTTAAGTGAAATAAGTCAGAAGGAGAAGGTCAAATACCCTATGATCTCACTCATAAGTAGAAGATAAAAATAACAGCAAACACATAGAGACAGAGATTGGATTGGTGGTTACCAAAGGGGAGGAGAGGAGGGAGGAGAGCAAAAGGGATGATTAGGCACATGTGTGTGGTGATGGATTGTAATCAGTATTTGGGTGGTGAACATGATGTAATCTATGCAGAAATAGAAGTGTAATAATGGGGCCAGCCCCATGGCTTAGCGGTTAAGTGCGTGCGCTCCACTATTGGTAGCCCGGATTCATATCCCGGGCACGCACCGATGCACTGCTTCTTCGGCCATGCTGAGGCCGTGTCCCACATACAGCAACTAGAAGGATGTGCAGCTATGACATACAACTATCTTCTGGGGCTTTTGGGGAAAAAAAGGAGGAGGATTGGCAATAGATGTTAGCTCAGAGCCAGTCTTCCTCAGCAAAAAAATAAAGAGGAGGATTAGCACGGATGTTAGCTCAGGGCTGATCTTCCTCACACACACACAAAAAAGAAGTATAATGATGTAAACCTGAAATTTATACAATGTTATAAACCAATGTGACTGCAATAAAATAAAAAAAGAAAAAATAGAAACCATATGATGAGATTAGAGATGACAGAGGCTCTCGTCATGGTGGTGGCTACAGAGGTCAGTATTTGGAAGGCAAATCCAGCAGGTTTCCTGTGGATATAAGGAATGGGAGAAAGAAGGCAGTCAAGGATAGTAGAATCTTTACAATCCTTTTCATAAAATGTGGAGAAACATTTTAACTATTTTATAACACAGAGGCTTACAGGTTTAATTGTGGCAAGAAATTTTTTGAAAAGGTGTCAAAAATAGTGCCTTTCTCTTTTACAAAAGCTAATAGTCTAAATTGACTGATCATTTAAAGTAATTTCCAGAGTATACTAGCAGATATTTTGTAAAATCCAACACATATAATTTATCCCTTTCAAAAGTTGACAATATAAGTAGGAAAATATTTGTTTTTTCTAACTGAAAATTGGGTTATGGCAAGATGATCCTGAAGATGGTTGTTTGGAAATATTTTTGTCATTGTTATATGATTTTGTTGCTGAAAATTTGTTGCTGTAAATATTTCCTCTGTAAAATGTTTTATATCTGCACACTTGAAAACTTGTAAACAGATTTTTCCTAAGAGTTAAACATTTTCCAAATAAAGTATGTCAGATGTGCTTTTCTTCATTTTGATCATGTCTTTTTCAGCTTTGGTGAGCTTTCATAACCAAACACCAAAATAAACTGAATTTAATAACAAACTTTTGAAATGCTAAAAGACAAAATGTTCAAAAATTTTGGAGACCATTGAGCAGATATTTTTCAAATTTTGAAGTTGTTTTGAAAATTGGTGGATATTTTCCTCCTCAAATACATATATCTTAATTTATTTGAAGGCAATTAATCATGGCCTGCCTTCTGACACCTCCTGGAACATATTCTCATAAGTTAATTTTAAAAAATAGTCTCTGTCTTCCCATTTATAAAATTATTCATACTTTAGGGCTCAATTAAAGCGTTACCTCCTCCCCTCTTCCCTGACCCTGCATTATACTTCTTCCCCTGAGCTTTCAAGGCATTTGGTCCTTATTTTTATTTTGTGACATACATCCAGTTATTTTAAGCTCCTCCTTCACCCTCTAGCCTGTAAATTCTTCAAGGACAAAGACTCTGTTTATTTACTTTCTCTTCTAAGTCTCAATTTCTTCTGCTAAATAAGAATATTGCATCTCTAACCTTAAAACATTATGATGCTAATTGTCATGAAATTCCTTTAGTTCAATTAGTTTTTCTAGAAGTAGCAGTAGTACTAGTATTTCCATAGTGTTTAATATTCACCAGACACACCCTAAAGCACTTTATATTGACTACCACACCCAATATTCACAACAACACTTTGAAGTAGGTGTACTACTGTCTCCATTTTATTATAGAGGAAACTGAGCCACAGAAGAGTTTAGTGAGTTCCCAAAGCATTGTCATTATTATTATTATTATTTACTTTGAGTGAAGACGCTAAGATATGAAGCTGGCCTCAGAATACATGCTCAGAAGCATGGTGTATACTGCCTCTCAATGACTCTTCATCAGGATTGTACCACTTATACAGATGATACTGCATATATTTGTACCCCATGGGTTTCTTTCCATCTTTCAAAAGAGAAAAAACCCAAAAGAACGTTTCTTATACATAAGGCATAAATAGGAGGGCAATGCATTCATTTTCAGGAATTAAATTATCAACTAGGAGGGATGGTCTTTCATGTGCTGAGAGGTTCCCACATTGGGAAGAAACACAGACTGTCAAATTCCAGCCCTGCTGATCAATGGCTGGATGATGACTGGTAAGACTTGAGTCTCAGTTTCCTTATCTCATTTTATGTGGCTATTACTGTTACCACACAAAATTGGGGTTCTCTGCCCGATGAGCATAAACAAGGCAATTAATTATGGCACCAGCCTTTGAGGGGAGAAATCAGCTTTTATTCTGCAAGATCAATCTCCAGGGAGACAGGGGGCATGTGCCCTCAGATCTGTCTCCCCGATTCAGGATTTGAGACAAAATTTAAGAGGCTAAGGAGGACAGGTTGGCATGTGGAAACGCTGGTGGGACAGGTTTAGATTGGTGGGCTTCAGGTATTTACAGTAAGGTTTTAGACATCTATGATGAGGTTCTAAACATTTATGATGGGGTTCTAAACTTTTGCATGAGGTAGGGAAGGAATTTGAACACCAGATCTCCCTGAATGAGGGACCCCTCGCTTCTGATAAAAGTCCTGCTTTCAAGTTCTGGTCTCATCCCGGTCCTTTGGTTCTGTAGAAGGAGGATCTTTGGTTCCAGGATCATTTCAGGTCACAATTTCTTCTTTGGCACATGCCCTGGCTACATGACCTTGCAGTTTTTCTGAAAGACAATCCTTAATCAATTTGTTGATAAGAGATGGAGTCTGTTTGAACTGGCTCTAAATGGGCCCGTGGTTACAATACCATAACCTATGGATTGTGGTATGCCATATAAGATAATATTTATGAAAGGGCCTGGTGAAAAGAAAAGAACCTTATGAGAGCTGACAAACTGGAAATTTTCATTCAAAATGTTCCCTAATATTTAAAGTTATCTAAAGATCTTTGCTCTTTTTATAACTGTATCCTAACAATTGAAGAACAATGAGGTCTTTGTTATTGTTGCTTTTGTTGTATTGAGCTATTTTGTTGTATTGAGTCACTCATGTGCCTCATAATGACATTCCAGTCAACACTGGACTGCATATCTATTGGTGGTCCCATAAGATTAGTACCATATAGCCTAGGTGTGTAGTAGGCTATACCATTTAGGTTTGTGTAAGTACACTCTATGATGTCTGCACAACACAATTGCCTAATGACACATTTCTCAGAACATATCCCCTTCATTAAGTGACTTGTGACTGTATTTTATCTTTAACGTTTTAAAGACCTAAAGATTATTCCATTTTAAGATGCATGGAAAATAGGCTGACTATCATAATCATACATAGATCAAGTTTAAAATATAGAGGGAAAATATGAAAAATCAAAGGAATCTTATTGCTTTGTTATTAGTGTAATGATTAACAATGGCTCTTTTGCTATATATGCTTTGAAATTATCAATCAGTACATGAAGAATTTAAATGAAACATCTGGCATTCACTTGAGTACAATTAACAAAATACCAGACTATTTCTTAAGTAATAAAACCATTTAATTATCCCAAATAACATCAAGTCTGGGGATACTTATTCTAAGTTTGTGCAGCAACTCAAGGTTGTTATCGAGAATTCAGTCATTTTTCTCCTGCTGGATCTTCAAAGTGTTGGTTTTTCTTTCTTAAGCTTATTGTTTCATGGCCTCCAAATGGCTTTGGAAATTGAGGCTTAATATCCTAATAAGACAGTATTCAAAGCACAAAGAAAGAGAGAGTGTGGTGCAAAGAAGGCTTCTCTTGTTATTGTCTCTTTTGATGGAAATGCAATATCATTCTCAGAAATCATTCATCATATTAATATTTAAAATATGCAAACTAGAATATGCCATGTGACCACCCCAAGCCTCTAGAGAGGCTGGGAAAATTAGCACTTGTCAAAGGGGAATGGGATTAGTTGTTGGCTTAAATCTCTGGTGCTCACCAAGTGGGCTACCTTCCCTGAGAATAGTGCTGCCCACCTGATCCCAAGACAATATCGTGGCTCTGTTAGCCAGGAAGAAAAGGATGAGGACATTGATACAGAAATGTTTAAATAGGTCTTTTCAGAAATCTAATAATTACCTCAGTAATCCAAGAATATTGAGAATTTTAAATAGATAAAATGCAGGGCAAGGTTTTAGGAAAAAAATACTTTAATAAGCCTAAATTGCCAACATGGTAGTTAAAATATGAATCTCTATATGTTGTTCAACCACAACTATAGTTTACCCTTAACTAACCTACTGAGAAGAGGATTACATTATGAACTAAGACGTGGGAAATTCTCTAAGGATATTCAATAGAACTTTGGAAAGAAATGCTTTCAATATTGGATAAAGATTTTTTTACTGAATACAATTTGTTTGGCGTTATAAAATTAGAAAATATATATATAACTATAAAAATCACTTAAAATCACTTAAAAAAGGTGTTAGCTTATACTATAAATCACTTAAAAAAGGTGTTAGCTTATACTATAAATAGCTTGAAATTAAGGTGAGTGAAATTGCTCCCTGGCAGCAATTTGTTTTCTGGAAATTTTGCTTTAAGTCAATGCTAAATATTATAAATATTAGCAGAAAAACACATTTACCACATCAAGTGTGGTACAAAAAAATTGCTTCTCCTCCTTTCTGTGGTTTTAGATTTCTCATTAAGGAAACTAAATTAGGTAATCTGTTATTAGAGCTACAATCATATATCAGATTGTTGGTGTTTTAGCATTATAGATGGTCAAATCCCATAACCAACACTGGGATAGAAAAACCTAATAGAATAAACATAGTTCTCACCACTATTTAACAATTGATTAAAATGCACATATTAATCATTTATATCTTGAGTTTCTAAATAGCTTCACCATGACACACAATTTGCATAGGTAATGAATGAACACAAGACTATATAAAATTGTGCAAAAACGTGTTTGAGTAAAAGTAACATATGTCCAAATTAATCAAACAAGGCTTTAGAAAATTAGATAATTGGCAACATAAATTTTTACTCTGACGTGTAAACTCTTGAATTCTTCTATAATTTTTGGCTTAGTTTTAAACTATTTCAGTCTGAAAACATTCTTTTCAACTCTTATTTACTACAGGCAGTAAGCACAGACCCTGTCCCAGTTAAATTACACTATGACAAATCACACGATCAAGTCTGGGTGCTAAGCTGGGGTACCATGGAAAAGACTTCTCCAACACTACAGGTAAGTACATTTTAGTGTATTTGAGCAAATAGTGATCCATAAACCTTTTGACATCTCATTGGATATTTATAACCATTTAATAATGATATTCTTCCAAGGACTGTACTTTAATCGCATCTAGATCTGCACTGGAAAAGGAAAAAAAAGTTGATATTCAAGTACTTTTTTAGATGGGAAAATATTGTAGATCATATTTATCAAAGGTTAGATTTATATGCAAAAAGAATAACTTATGATGATAAGCTGATGCCATTAGGAAAAAAAAATCACAATCAACCTTTCAACTATTTACTGCCTCCCTCCAATTTTTATGAGAATTTTCTTGTTTCCATCTCTCTTTTCAAAATGGTGCCTGGAGGGTGGAGCATGTGAGATAGAAATCAGGAGAGTTAAACAGAGACTCAAAGCAGATTTCCATTTTTCTCCAAACAGATAGTATTTTATTTTCAGAGCACAGGCTCATTTCTAATTGGGAAATATGTGGCGTCATTTTTGTAAAATTTGCATATGTTTTGAAGTTGTTTATATGAGAACATGACAGAGACAAAAATATGTACATTTTGACAATGACTGTTTGGCACGGTTTTTAGATTTTTGGAGTTAGTTAGTTTAAGAAGAAGCAGACAGGGAATGGGAAGGAACGTTTGGCACTAGAAATGTCTTTTATCTATTTCTCAAACCGCCTGTGATTGTAGCACTGCCTTGAATATGCCTCTTCTTACAAAGTTCTAAATCATTAACCTTTTGCCAGTTTTCAATAAGTCTGTTGAATGCAATGTTTTTATTTTTAATCAGTTGTCACTACCAATACTTTAAATATTTCTGAAGTTTTTTCGGTATTGTGATATTTAACTTACAAAGGACAGGTCTATTAAAATGAAATATTTTAAAGTAACTATCAGAATGATGGTTCATTGCATATTTCACTAGAAATATGTGGCACTTGAAATATCTAAAATATAATACTGTTTTTCAGTTACCTATTGTTGCAAATCAAACCACCCCAAAACTTCTTGTCTTAAACAAAATTAAAGAATGACTCATCACTCACAATTCTGTGGCTTGGCAATCTGGGGAGTTTTTCTACCGGTGTGATCAGGGAGCACTCATTGGGTACAGTCATCTGATAAGTGGAGCTGGAAGGTCCAAAATGGCCTCCCTCCTTGTCTGCCATGTGGTAGTGGTGCTTAGCTGGGTGCCTTGTGTCACCTGCATGCGCCTCTCATCCTTTAGGATAGCATCTTCTCAGAGTGGTGGTTCCAGGGTATAGGACAGTAGAATTTGCAAGGCCCATTAAGATCTAGGACCCAGAATTCACATAAAGTCACTCCCACCACAGTCTATTGATCAAAACAAGTCACACTGCCTGCCTAGATTCAAGAGAATAGAGTAATACAGCCAATCTCTTGATGCAAAGAGCACAATCTTCATAGAGGACAGTTGTTAGAATGATCTACCACAATATGGTAATATGGTCCAGTTATTTGATATTTTGTACTTAAATATAATCTTGACAAGATAAATAAGTCAAGATGTACTATTTTTAAAAACTTGTATTGTTATGAATGATTTTAATACTGTTACCTTTAAAATAAATGCAGCTTAGAAAAGTTAAAAATATTTTTTCTTTTAAAGCTGTATACATTTTTAATACACCGTATTCTTCAGAATTGATCCATTCACCTCCCCTTTGTAATCTATCCATGTTACTTGGATAGATTAATAGCTTCCCCAGTGTTTCAGTCTCTCCACAAAGTAGTTTAGGCAAACTCCTTTAATATCATACAGAAAGGAGAAAAAAAGACCTTATACGTGTTAAGTAACTTCCCACACATTATTCAGCCCACTAAAAATGGGTTCTCTTTCTCAGCATATCTAATAAAAATATGCTAATAAGATTCACTGAATTTTTAAGATATTTGCTGGGTGGGAGTGAAAGGTAAGTCTCATACCTGAAAATATAAAATAAAATGTAAGAATTGAAGATTTATTTACACAAAATGTGTGTGTGTGTGGGGTGTGTCTGTATATACACACATATGTGTACATATATATGTGCATGACTGGTAGATAGATGATAGATAGGTAGATAGGTAGGTAGATAGATTGATAGATGATAGGTAGGTAGGTAGGTAGATAGATAGATAGATAGATAGATAGATAGATAGATAGATAGACAGACAGATAGACAGACAGACTGACAGGAAACACAGGGTCTCTGGATCAGACAACAGACCATTTCTTACTAACAGAGCACGTTAGTGTCCATTGTCCAGCCCCAATCCCCTTGGGATGATGAGATGAGAGACTAATGCTACCCTGCATGTGCAGTGCAGTTGACTATGGGAGAAGGACCTGGGGTATTATGTGTCTCTGTTTTTTAAGGCTGTTAGCACATCAGCACATCCTCTCCTGTGAGAGAGAGATTATAACTCTGGAATATATGCAAATCTTCTCCTGGGAGAGGAGGGGTAAATCAGTACCCTGGAATGTCAGTGACTGGGTCAAAAGAGTTAAGTTTCTAAATCTCTCAGGAGAAATACAGCATCTCTGTCTTCCAATACATTTTTGCTATGCCATCTTCCTTTAACCAAGCTTGCCATGCCCTTTGCTCAGAAAGATGTGACTGCAGAAATGTCAAAATATTCATGGATAATTGTCTCCCAACAGGATTATCAGGAAACATCCCCAAGGGAATGGGGTTTAAGATTTATTTGTAAAGGGGAACAGATATTTCCTTGGAGTAGTTGAATTCACCAAACCAAAAACATGGGCAAGCTCTCATTTTTACTAGAGTGTTCCTGTGCCATAATGTTGAAAGATTAGACTGGAAAGAGAGATTGATGCTAGGTTGTGAAGGCTAGGAAGTAACTTTTTGCCCTAATGCAGTGTTATCTAGCGGTACTACCTGACCCTTGAAGGTGCAAAGGCAATTTATCAAGGATCTGAAAGCTCTACTTATACTTCTACTTTGTGTTTTCGTTTTGGTTATAATTAAATCATACGTCTTTGCCAATTATGAAAGCAAAATAGATTATTTTCTGTAATATTTACAATTAATGAATAAAAACCCATAAACTGTCATAATGTTAGATATATATGACAGTGATTTTCCAATTAGTGTTCTCAGATAAATTCTCAAAGATTTATCATAGTTATTTATCTTCTTTTTTTTTTTTTTTTTTTAAGATTTTATTTATATTTATTTTTCCCCCAAAGCCCCAGTACATAGTTGTCTGTCATAGCTGCACATCCTTCTAGCTGCCGTATGTGGGACGCGGCCTCAGCATGGCTGGAGGAGTGGTGCCTCGGTGCGCACCCAGGATCCGAACCCGGGCCGTCGGCAGCGAAGCGCACGCACTCAACCGCTAAGCCACGGGGCCGGCCCATATTTATCTTCTTTTTAAAAGGCATCTACGCCTTATGAAATCTTAAGAAATGCTGTTCTAAAAATCATGAATCTATCATCTGCACAGTTTCACAATTCTTATGTAATGTCTTTTCAAATGCACAGCAGTTAGAGAAGAAAATATCCTCAGGGAACAATTTGGAATCAAGTCCTTACATTTTGCTATTGGCCAGGAAGTAAGCCCCAGCCAGATGGGGTGACAGTGGGAGGTGGTGGCTCTGGGTTTGTGTAAGACATCACATGTGGAGAGACCAGCGGCAGGATGCCATTAGGAATGAGCCAAGGGTTGTTGCCAGATTGGGCCTCGTAGATTGGTCTGTGTGTCCTTGCAGTTAGTCAGCTCGGTCCTGAACCTGGCAATCAATTCCATCAGCGAGAAGGACCTAGAACCATAAGGGAGCAAAGTCCAGACAGAGGGGAACTAGGGAAGTGGCACTGTATTTTTTACAACCTAGGACTATGCAAACAAAAGAGATGCTCAGTTAATATATCTTCCGTGGCATGAAATACTTTCGCATCAGTAAGTTTGGGAAGCAATACATACATTATAGTGTTGTTTGAATATTAAATTTTGTGATGCCTGTAAACTATGTAGGACACATATTGGCACATAGCAAGCTCTCAGTAAATATTATTGCTGCTGTCAGTGCAAGTATTGTTATTAATTTCAAATACATGTACACACATTTTGAGAATTATACACTTCCATGCAATCTAACGGAAAGAAAGTTTGGAGAGTTCCTTTCTTATTACTCCTGTTGATTTTTATTAAAGTCTTTTGGACATTATTATGAATAGCTAAAATCCAGTGATGACTTTTTCACTGCTATTCATTAATAAAATAGGTAGAGTGTCGTTAAAGCTTTTATCAAATACTTTGGTTCTCTCTTCCTCTGGGCACATGGTGGGCTCCTTTTGGTTAGGTGAGGCTGTGTGATTAGTGCTGGCAAATGAGGTCTGTTGTGAGTGGAAACATTCAAGGTAGTTGGCCTCTCCTTTAGCATGGAATCCTGAGTGAAAATAGTAGATATCCTGGGAAAGTAACAGGTGTGAAACGAAATCTTTATTTTCTAAGCCACTAAGACTTTAAGATTTGTTTTCAGTTTTGTTTTATTTTTTTAACTGTAACATAACTGAGCCTATCCTGACTATTATAATAATCTATTTTCATTGAAAATGGCAATTTCCAATGGAACTCAATGAAAGTATACTCATTTGAATGAAGGGAAAAAAACCCTAAAAATAAAAAGGCTATTTACTTCTGTCATAAAAACCAAAGGGAGAGACTCAGTTTTGAGGGAGAAAAGTCTATTTAACTTAAAGAGTCAGTCAGTAGTTTAGGAAGTTTAATTTGGTGGCCCAATGTAGAAAGGATTTAAAAGAGGAAAAATAAAGGCAGAAAAGTGCTTTAAAAGGCTAACACAGAACAGTGGTTGTGCAGCAGACAATAGAAAAAAACACGAAGGTATGAGAAATCTGAAGAAAGAACTGACAGAATTTGGTGCATAATGGGATATGAGGAATAAAAGGGTTTAAATGTAGTGATCTTTCTTTACTGGATTGTAAAAGTTTTAAAAATCAACTAATGATGAATAGTTAGAAAGAAGAAACCTCTTTGATTAAAACTTACTTAAATCTATTATTTTAAATTTATAGGAATAAAAATTTTAAAATGTGATTTTATCTATTCTAAGATTTCTGAGAGCTAAAATATTTCATATGACTTATTTTGGAGTTTTCAGTCCTATGTTTTCAACTTTGTTCTATAGGAGAGCAGTTTTTTGACTTTTTTGTGTATCAATTATACCTAAATAAAGCTATTTAAAAAAGAAAGAAGAAAGAAAGGAAGAGAGAGAGAGAGAGAAGGAGAGAGAAAGAAAGTTAATATCTTATTTACATCATAGGTTTGCTTGCTTTTATTTTTCTCTTTATAGCAAGGTTAAACTTTGTGTAATACAGAAGGTGCTTATATGTATATTTATTTTATATTTTAAGCAGAAATTGTTCAAGACAAATCTTTTTCTATTTTTTATTTCTTTATAGAAACATAAGTTTCTAATTTGAAAACAAGCAAACAATTACAGAATGCAAGTTTGCTTACTAATATGCTAATTTTGAGGATGGCAATAAACAGCCTATGCAAACAACTGCCAGAGATTTATTTCATCTCTAAATAAAATTAAAGCTGATACTACTAAGGGAATGCATGGTCAAGATCTAAACACAGTGTGTTCTGTTTAGGTAATAACCCTGGCCAGTGGGAATGTACCACACCACACCATCCACACCCAGCCAGTGGGAAAGCAATTTGATCGAGTGGATGATTTTTTCATTCCCGCTACAACACTCATCATCACCCATATGAGGTAAGTGCTAAGATGAGTGATCAACTTTTAGATTCTCTCTAATTTTGATAGAAAGCCATGGGAAATCATAAAAAATAAAGCCCCAACACATTTCAGTTATGTAACAAGTACACACATAATTGCACATGATTTAGCTTTGTCTCATCTGCTTGATGAACTTTTATTTATCAACATTAGTGATGAATTTCCTGTCATATGTTTCCTTTTTGTGTGTGTGTGAGGAAGATCAGCCCTGAGCTAACATCCATGCCAATCCTCCTTGTTTTTGCTGAGGAAGACTGGCCCTGGGCTAACATCTGTGCCTATCTTCCTCCACTTTATATGAGATGCTGCCACAGCATGGCCTGACAATCCATGCCTTGGTGTGCGCCCGGGATCTGAACCCAGGCCGCCAGCAGCAGAGCACGCACACTCACACTTAACCGCTGCGCCACGGGGCCGGACCCCATATGTTTCTTTTTATGCTGAATAGAGAAGTGAATTTATAAAGACACAGTTGCATTTTTTAATCAATTTTACAGTTAGTATTTTTCTAAATTGTCATTAGGGTCTTCTTCCTAGGCTTTTGCAAAATGCTGACATTTGAACTTGGCCTGATGAAAGAGCGACTCTCACAAAAATCTATTCATTATATTATAATAACATTCTTGTATCATTTTTGCCCAAATCGAAATCAATGTAAAATTGTATTAGGAAGTATACTAAGTTGAAATGATGTGTTTGAGGTCTACACTTCACTTGTTTGAGAAAACATGTTGGCGTGTTCTATTTCTCTATGCATTTACAAGAGGTGAAAAAGTAACAACTTCTAATGACATCATCCAGAGTTTCATAGAAGTGGTTTAAATGCTTAAAAGGGGAGACTTTGAATATATCACGATTTCTAGTATTATGCATCTTGATAATTTATTGAAAAAATTTTAAAGTATTGCTTAGCAATGTTAGTGAATCAGAACCAAACTGATATTTTGTTCTGTTTCTCAAGTGAATTCTGATAAGGGAGAACTGCTCCAAATCTGTTATAGAAGCCATTATTTGATTCTTTTGTATATTTGTTTCCCTTGTATTAAAATGCAAATTATCTCATCTAAAAGTTGGAGTTATAAGAATTCTGAAAGAGTGCAAAATTCAACTTTCAAAAATAAAGAGGGATTAATAAATCAGAATTGTGACTCAAGACATCATAGACAAACCGTTCTTTGCGCAGCCAAGTATGTGTTTCAGAGTTTAATATATTTGTCAAGCAATTGACCCTTATTTTCAAAATGCCTATTCTGTGCTCAGCAATAAAATGATTAAAAAGCATAATATCCTGACACAATTATTACATGTGTTTACAGAAAATAAGTATAACTTATTGAAAATGCAGCATATTTGAAGAGTATTTGCATCAAAGTAGTAATATTTAGGTCTGACTACAAGCACTATAATAGTTTGGAGACTAAAAAATCAGCATGTGAACTGAAAATGGTACCATTTGAGATTATACCTAAAAAATATACAATGTTTTTATATTTATTTGATGAGGATAAAATTTCACTTAATTGGTGTTGAGTGTCACGATTAATAAATATACCTTGGTTATTTTCAAGTTGTTGATAAATTATTACTAATCAATAATTTAATATCGTAACACTTGCTTTTATTTATTCCATTCTCCTGTTCCCTTTTACTGTATTTAATATACTATTATCAATTTTGCTTATTTTAAAAAATACACTATTAATACAATTATTTGGGGCAAAATTCCCATGTCCATGACACTAATAGGGCTAGTACTGTATAGTTTTGGGTATTTCTGTTCCCCTACAAGTAAACTACATAATTATGGTCAAATAGCTACCCTGGGCAGGAGTTTAACTTTGTCTGGATGCAGTAAGTGCTATGTGTAATTCTTTGTATGTATAATTGATATACTGTCAGAACACAGCATTTCTTTAAGGTCTAAATGATTACCACATAGCTGGAGTTGGAGCTGATAATAACTAGAAGGACATCCAAATAATGTGAACATGTATAAGGCAACATTTTATTTCAGTTATTTCTATATATTGT
Source organism: Ceratotherium simum simum (assembly GCF_057802395.1). Lineage (NCBI taxonomy): Eukaryota > Metazoa > Chordata > Mammalia > Perissodactyla > Rhinocerotidae > Ceratotherium > Ceratotherium simum. Next base: position 25,433,524 of record NC_141911.1, read on the forward strand.
GAGAAACACTGATAGGTACGCTTGAGGATATTTTTAAATGTCTTTGTTCCTTTTAGGGATAGTGAAATGCATGGGTGTTTTGCCAATGCTTATAAGAATACTAAATTAGATTATAGCAATCCTACTTGCATATAGAATCCCATTTTAATGAACATGAACAATCATCAAATTTCCTATTGCATTTTAAAGTGATTATTCCTATTACTAAAGTTAAGAGTAAGAGTAAAAATTAGCATGCATTTCCAAAAACAAGCTGTTAAATATGTAAAGTGTTTTTAACATAAAGAGGATTTATTCCACATCAGGAAAATCTGAGGGATAGAAACGTTTTCTCCCCCTACCAATTTCATGTAACGTATTTTTCTAACCAAATTTGGCATATGTTTAAATATGTGCTGCTGAGATTGATCTTTTTGTGAATTGTGTTTTTCAGAATTGAGACTATTTTCTGACTGTTGTGCTTGGTATATATTTTCAGGCCAGGCAGGTCAGACGCCTAATATGTATTTAATTAATATAAGTTTTTTTTGCCCGATACCCCTCATCACATTAATCTGCTTTTCTCTCAGATTGCTACACTCTCATTTCACATAATTTATATCTCCAATGTCTGAAATCTCCCAGACAAGTGGCGGGATGTTATATCCTTAGTGCCTAAAAACCGGCAGGCACTTAATTCATGTTTCTCATGGGAATGGAAATAAAGAAGGAAGAAAGTGCTACACTCTTTCCTAAACCAGACTGTATAGTATTGAGGGAAGAACTGTATTTCTTATGAACTGGATTTCTCAGCATCCAACGCAATATCCAACATGCCACAAGTACCGCATCAAGAACACGTGAACTGTGTGGAAGCAGTAAATAGCTGTAATAAGAACTTACATCTCCTGTCAGACAGATGTAAGCCTGAATGTCCCAGCAACACCATTTGCCATTGACCATTGTGAGTTTAGCCAGCTTACTTCGTATCTTTCTAAGGATTGGAATAAAATAATGTTTGAATATTAAGTTGCCCGTAATAGTTGTTGCCCAGACTACTGTGGGGGAAGAGGGAGAATCCCCCTCTGCCCTTTCCCTTAAGGTTCTTCTGGCTGGCCAAATAATTAACAAGACAGGTTAGCAGGAGAAAATAATACCAAGTTTAATAACATGTATACATGGGAGAAACCAGGGACACTGCGTTTCTTAACACAATAGCAGAGATTCTCGTCTTAAATACCATGTTCAGCCAATGACAAAGGAGGATGTTGGGGGTTGGGGGGAGTCAGTTACAGGAGCTTACCACTAAAGCACAGTAAACAAGAGTAAGGTTATTATGCAGATTTAAGGCCTCACCTTCCACATTGATAAGTCTCTAGAAATGAGGCCATCCCCCGCGCTTCCCAATACAGAGAGGGAGATACCTTTACAAATGGAGATTTCCCTTATAAATGTAAATGTTTGTCTGGCAGCTCCTTGCAGGGCCATCCAGAGAATGTGGCCAGAGAGACATAAGATGGGCTTGTTGAGGCCTTTTCTATTGTAACATCTATTTTACATTATATTACAGCCATCAGATAGAAGATCTGTTCCAGGAAGGAGTTACTATGTCAAATTCTTTAGGCAGGTAGTGGGGGAGGTCAAATGTCCATCAGAGAAAACAATCAAGGGAAAGAGATATATTTCAGAGTGGCCAAATCTTGATCTCCCACACTACTCATAATCTACACTGGTGCAGGGGCTCCCCTGCGATTAGTTACAATTTTGCTAAAAGTCTCTGTGTTTCCCTGTTGGTTTCTTCTCATTTTCTTTTCTTCTTTTTTAAATTTTTTCTGTGTCTGTAATTCTCAGGCTTGTTTAGTATGTAAATTGAATCAAGACTGAGGAATTTAAGAGAATCAAAATTACTTTATAAATCTATATTAAAAGATAAACTTATAGGTTCAAAAAACTAATCAATCTTCACAAAATGTGGGAAGTTGTTCACTTTTTAAGATAATGTGAAATTCTTAGCACTTTAAAAATTTTTGAGAGCCTAATTTAGGTCTCTTTTTGAATGACTTGAGGAATTTGAATTTCAATAAACTAATTTCCATTTAAAAAACATCAGAGAATGAGGGCCATCCACTCATTCAGCTCCTCAGCTGAATTCCATCCCATTCCCTGAGCGACACAGACTAAGCCACATAACAATTTTCCTGTTTTATCCTATAGAGTAAGAGCTTGTTAGTGAAAATATCCCTTTTTGGTTTTATTTATACTTTCCTTCTCCATAGAAATCAGATTACCTAAACCCTAGGCTGTGCTAGATCACATTACGTTTGATCTAAATCAGAATGGTCTTTAAACTGCTGAGTTCTGGTTACTGGACCAAGCTTGTGTCCGTGCCTTCCTCTTTCTTGAATATGCGGGCTTGTCCAGGAGATGATGCAGAAAAACTCTGGACTAGCGTGGAAACATTTTTTAAGACATGCACATGTGAGCCTCAATGGTGAATACAGTTTGCTGGAAGACAAGAGAGGATGTATTACAGGTCTGTCTCCCCAATAGTTCCTACTATTTGCTGACCTTCTGAAAAGGACTGACTAGATACTTATGGACTAAAAGTTCATTTTTAAAAGGTTAATAAAACTCTATACTAGATATTTTTAATACACCCGAGTGTGAGATAGTTAATCCCTTCCCCCATTATTTAACGAAAATTTAAATTACTTAAAATTTAGTTAATAGCATAGATGATTTTATGCTTATTGAAATATATTAATTTAAATCACTCTATAATTCTATGCCTTTTTATTTTTAAGTAAGAATAAAAAATATTTCTTATGTTCTGTTAATTTTCACAAAAATAGTTCCATTGAATATTTAATAAATGATGTATTTTTCAGATTAGTAACTCATGGCAATGTATATTAACTGGACACTCATTTTTCAGACTTGCAGTTAATAGAGAATTTTCTTAAAACCTTAAACTTCAGCAAGTAATTAATAAATCATGAATCACAATTCTAAAGTTGAGGAGATTATGTAGTGGAAAAGGAGTGTGTTTTGTAATGACATGAGAAATATAAATTTTTTATATGAAGAATTTCAATATTGGTTTTTATCTTTTTCTATATACAAAAATATCCAGATAGGTAAAATAAAAAAAAAAAAACTGTTAAAAATGAAAACGCATATATAATTCTCAGAAGAATCAATTATGTCTACTTAATGTTATTAAAAATTGAAATGATAATTTATTATCTTTTTTAATAAAAAGTGCTCTGCAAATATAAAGCAAAAACTTTCATTATTCTACTCATAATTTGTATCCAAAGAACAAATGATATTGTAATATCATTATATGTAAATAGATCTATTTGAATAGTATCATAGTTCTACTTTTCTTAAATATTTTATGATATGGCTAATACATGGGGGATTTAGTGGTTTTATTATCAATTTTTTTTTTTTTCCTGAGGAAGATTCACCCTGAGCTAACATCTGTGCCAATCTTCCTCTATTTTGTATGTGGGTCGCTGCCACAGCCTAGCTGCCAACAAGTGGTGTATGTCCACGCCCGGTTATACAAGCTGGGTCGCCAAAGTGGAGTGTGCCAAACTTAACCACTAGGCTATGAGGCCAGCCCCTGTTATCAATTTTTTGAAATTAGCCAGATATTAAAAAGTAACTGAAAAAATAAGTTTATTTTTTTTAGAAGCAGTTTTTACAGTGGTTGTGTTAAACTTCAAAGCAACCATATCTCACAGAGAATGAGCATTTATGTTATTGATTGTGTTTTATTTGTGGTACCATTATGAAAAGAGAAAAATTTAAATGTTGATTTCTAGTTGTGATATGTGCAAAGATTGCAACTTACTGTGCTTTAAAGTTTTCATTGAATAAAGTAATACCTTTGATACAATTTAAACCAGGTGCCACTTGATGAAAAAAGATGTATTTACAGCCTGACCATTGTAACACCTGCAAATCATGCCTCTTCCAACTCTTGTCCCCTCTCAAGTTAGAGTGCAACTAGAGACAAGTTTAATCCCGTCTAGTTCAAGCCCGCCAATGTCAATTGGCACAGAGGACACTTACAGTGAATATGAGAAGGAAGCTATTTCCGATTTATGTACTACTCCAGGACTAGTCCTATAAGTTGAAAGGGAAGATTGCAACTTAGATGATGCTATTTGAGATGCTTTGAAAGGCTTGCCTAACCTTGAAATCATCATTTGGTCATATTGCCTAGAATTTCAAACTACTTCTCCTGTTTCTTTGGGTTATATTTTTCTAGAAATCTCCCTATAAGTGCTCCTGTTCTTGAAAGGAAAATGGAGCAGTTGGGAAATCGACGTTTTTATTATCATCATGTTTCTTTATAGGCTGATTGGTTGATTATACAATGTCTTAAAATTAATGTTTGTACTTGCGAGGGTGTGTGTGTGTGTATTTCAATCAAGGATTACATGTTAAGCAATAAGATGATTAGAGTATATCTGTAAATTACAGTGATAGGGAGACCTTGAAAGTGGTAGGCATTTATATAAAAACCTGAAAATGCCAGTTCCCACACTTTTCTCCTCCTCTGGGCTTGACCTGCTAAAGAAAAGAAACAAACATATAATGTTGCAAAAGTTTCCTTGTAACGCTCCTCCCTTTCCCAACACATACCCCAAGATGATACAGGTTTCGAATAAATATTTCAGATTGAATATTTCAGGAATTCCACAGAAAGTGGACCACAGCATTACTCTTCAATTTGGGTAGGTGGGAAAGGACGAAAGTAGCTGGCAGGCGTTCGTTTAATCCTCAAAAGTGGAATGAGCGCTCAGAGTCTAATGTAAGAGTGCTTGCAGTCAGGGGCTAAGGGCTGATCCTGTTTCCCATCAGTCATAATCCCTGCACAGCCAATGGCTATGGCTCCCTTGCAAGAGATGAAGAAAACTGAAATAACAAGTAGCAGGCCCCATTCTGGCAGTCTGGAGAGAGGTCTGCAGCACTCCTTTCCCGTTGTAAATTACAGCAAGGAAATGATTAAGAAGGGATTGAGTTTGATATATGTTTCCTTAAAGCTTCTCCAAGGGAAAAATAAACATTCTGTGAAAGTGAAAGTTAAAGTATATCATTCTCTTCCATATTTTATCAAATCTGTTAAAGCAAAGTTATATATACGGCTAGCCATAGATCAAGACAACTCTACACTTGTGACTTGATTCATGGACAGGCCAGGTGTATGGAGATACAATTTTAGCACTAAAATTGTCTAGTTATATTAAAATACTAGCCTATCAGAAATTGAAAGTATCAGTTGTTTGATGCCTTTCTAAGAAAAATATAGTCTCAGGATGATAAGCAACAATTAAAATTGTTTCCAAAAATGGTTCTTAGATAAAGATCTCACAAAATCATAATTCAGTAAGATTCACTTTTTTTGCTTTATTCACCCTTATTTGCTAATTCTTCCCACAAAGAGAAATAAACTAACAAACAAAAAGAATTTCAAATATCCCAGGGGCCAGAGCTCTTTCTGTCTATATTCTCTCAAATAGTGAATATCTGAAACATTTTTAAATTCTGAAACTATGACCTTCCCTTTCCTCAGTTTCCTGAGCATCTTTATTCTCTCTCTCCACTCCACGCAAACACACACTTGAGATTGTCAGGACCTGCTATCTCATGGGCTCCTTACCTTTTCAGAGCCTAGTTCACTATCTGAAAAACAGAAGACATTCATAAATAGTTTATTACAAAGTCTATACGTATACTTTTATGTATGTGGATGCACACACATATGCAAATCATTGTTGGCAAACCTTCCAGCATTCTTATACGAGTGCAAAGCTTCTTCTACATAAACACTTGATAACTTTCTTCATCTTCTTTCTGAAGAAGTAAACAGATTATACCCTTCAAGCTTTGATCTATAATGCCATTCTTCTCCTTTTTCATTATGGTTACTGGATTTGCTTTTATTTTAAGCAGTATAGTCGACTTTCTTTATCATTTTAGTGCAGCTCACACATAGAGTGTAAAATGCTTAGAGAAAAAATCACTTAGTGCTTGCAGCCCAGTGTTGTGTGTTCAGTTTGTTGTCTGTATTATTTCTTGAGGCAGAGAACCCTGTCTGCTTCCTGACTTGGCCCTGTATTGACAGGGCGTAGCTCTATCTGAGCCTTGTAAGAAAAGAGCCTATCACCCAACGTGGATGAATCGAATAGGCCCCCACCTCTTTGTACAGAATGGTCACTTAGTCAGATTAGCAGCCTGCATTAGCTATGTAATATTTTTGTCTTATGGGGAAACAAGATTAGATTTAAAGAGCAACCTATATTTAAAATATGGAGATTTCATTATTTTAAAAAAGGAGAAGTGATGTACAGGTATTATTAGTAGACTCCAAGCTCCAGGATTTAATAAAGCCTCTAAATAGATTCATTCTACAGCATTTTTTACTGAAGAAATCAATGGAGCACTAATAACATGTAATTTAGAAACACTCTACATTGCAGATCTGCCTCTTCAGTTTTATTATGCAAAGTAAAATAGCTCTTGCTTCTTCTTTCAGAGGTCCTTATGCTAACTCATCAAAGTGTTCAGTAAGACACAGGGCTATCCATTTGATAGGACCCAGTATTCTCCTTAGGAGACAGCTGTGGTATATTTATAGCAAATTTCTAGGTTTTCTTTTCCTTCATCAAATATGATTTGTGTTTTGCTGGAAATGGTAAATCATACTTATTTTACCCTAAACGAGTAAATGATATGAATGCATAAATCATTTGGCTTTCTTTGCTTAGTAGTGAAAACAAACTCAGATAACAATTAAGACGGATAAAGAAATATATCATAAGTTCTGATACAATGCAATACATCTTAAGAGAGAGGTAGAGCTCATTCTGAGAACTTAAGCAATTTCTTACATGAATTTAATGTGCACATTGCATGTTCTATTTCATATGTATGTTTAATAGATTAGACTGCCGTATTCTGAATCAAGCATGTAAGGCATTAACTAGTTTTCATAAAACATGTATACAAAAAGAATAATGTATATTGAGATTTCTAGTTCTTTCTATCTTTCAGTTGATATATTATTTTTCTGTTGAAGAAGATGATATATTTTACCATAGCATCTTCTTTTATGAATTCATAAATTTTTCTTGATGTGATATTTTATTAATATGCTAAAACTTTAAATACAAGTATAACATAACAAATCTCTCTTTTGAATGAAGGACTCCTACTGTGGCTCAACAGAGCAATACTATTAAATATATAATTTTATTTTTGAAAGCATGTGCAAAAATTAATGATTAGTCAATATAATATTTTGGAAATGTTCTGTGAAAGTGTTTAAATACTTATTTTATATATACATCAATTTTCAATTTTGTTTGACCATAAAAGCAAAGTTAATTTAAATGTAAAATTAGGGGTTGTAGTAGGAGATGTCTTTAGATGGACAACATTGGTGGCACTGATACTAAATATCTTTACAATGATTTGAGGCCGTAAAAACTATTCACTGTGAATCAACCTGAGTTAATATTTTGTACCATTTTAATTTAGTTGTAAATCTGTAGATGTAGCCTCGCTATAGCTATCCATGAAGGAAAAAGAAATTGGTTATTGCGAGTCAGTCAAAGAATATTTAGACAAATGCAATTTTTTTCATTTAAATTAAATTAAGAATGTTCACTTGTTAACATTTAATGGTTATGTTACAGTGTTTGATCTCTTGCTTCTCTTACTGAAAAAGAAATCATGCACCAAAATGTCAGTTTTAAAGCTAAGATTTTGTTCAAGCAATACCAAAGTACATGAAAAGGATGTCAGAGAGCCTTATAAATTAACTGTTAACAGAGAAACTCAACAAATTAGTAGATATGTGGAGAAACTGTCTATTAAGTCTAATTTGTCATAAGTCATGAATAGAAACCCTCAACATAACCACATGAGTGTATTGAGAACTTTAGGCAACAAACATCAGACTGCCAGGGTTTTATCCTTTGGTTTATGTACCAGTATGGTGTAGGGTGTACACACCTCACAAAACGAATCAAAATACATAGACAGCTTCAGGGAAAATAAAAATGACAATTACCTTAATTGACCCTTAAAACTGCTTGTTGGGTTAGTTATACTTAAAACCTCCTCTGTATTTGTTTAGACCGAGGCTAGTTGAATCTTTTTCTATACTAATAGAAACTCTTCCTTTCTTCTTTTTTTTTTTTTAATGTGAGAGGTGTAGGGATAATGAAATATTTGTAGGGGTTTTTCTATATTGACAACTGATTTTCAACAAAAACAGTACAAAATTACAGTAATTCATTTTTTGCCATAATGTAGAAGCTTATTTTTATGCTTACATAATTTTGGATACATAAATATAGCTTATAGATTCTTTTTAAAAAGAGAATCAGGGTTTGCATATGCTATGAAAGTAGTGGCTGATTTATTTTTACTAAGCCAAGAAAATTCTAAAATAACCTATATTTTTTCCCTATTAATATAAATCAGATTATTTATCAATTTTGAGTGACAGGAAGCCTTGCGTATGTTGTTAATTAAAGTACATGTTTAAATTCGGTTTAAAAACTGTTGTATTAATATCAAATATATAGAGTACGTTGAACTTCGGAAGAATTTCTTATTTAAAAACACGACAAAATTCATTTAATTAATACATGAAAATAATTTGAAAACAAATTAGTTTATATAGGAAGATGATGTAAAGAAATATTTTTAATAGATCATAGATGCACGTACCTTTATACTGGCTAAACTTGCCTTCCTGATTTCTTGCTTAGAGGCTAAATTTGCTTGGTAGGTTTAACATCAAAAACCTCTACCTTCATTCAAGTTATTATTCACACTGGGAAATAACGGAATCTAATTCAAAAAGATTTTGTTGGACACAAATGACTTTTCTAACAATAGAAGTAGAGTAGAATAGAAATCATTTGGCAATAGTCATTTGGGATGTACATTATTATGATAATTTCATATTATATATATTTTGTGAATTTTTAAAAGATATATTATTTGGGTATCATAATCAGAGCCCTTACAAAAAGAGAGGTTACGTTAATCTATTTATTGCATTTTTCACTTCCTGCATCTGACCTGTACCCTGCCAATATAAAATTAAGATACGTTAATAATGCTTTTGATACTTCTACCATTTATCTAATTTTAAATTGATCCATTTACCATCTTTTCATATTTTAAAATACTTGAAAACACTTTCTGGACTACCATAATATTAGGTTTACAGAAGGGAGATAAATTATATTTATTCTTCTGATTCATAAAGTCATTATTAAAATTTCAAATTCATTAGGGAAACATTTTTCATTATTGTATTTATACAAATGAAACATAAACAATAACATTAAATTTTTATTGTACATCTATAATGTAAATAATTTAAAGAGATTCACTTTTTTTATTATGATAAACTGAGAATGATTTTCTAAGTCATGCACAGAAATAAATCAAGAATTTGAATTTTAGCAAGAAATAAATGAATGACAATGTTAAGGAAAAGTGGACCAGGTATATGAGAAATTTACTGGAAATACAGGCAATATACTACCATTTATTCACATTGTTTAACAGGGTTTCATTAGTAATTTCTAACTTCTTGTCACCAATTAAAGTGATTCTCTATGATTTTCTTATTTTAATATTGAAGCTAAAGCATGAGTTTATAAAGTCAAGTCTACTATAACTGAGTTTACAGTAATGTTTACATGCTTTCAGGTTGTATTGCTTAGTTGTAGTTTTTGTTCTTATTCCTACGGTTGTTGTATAATATGTTAATAGTAATTAAAAAACATTGAGCATTTACTTTATGCCAAACGCTGAGCTAAGAATTTTTAATGCACTGCCTCATTTAAACCTAGCAGTGACATAAATTTTTATCCCTATCCTACATATGGTGAATCACTTTAATAAGTGTTGGAACCAGCTATAAACTTAGTTCTGTCTAAATTCAGTGTCTTAGCACTTAATACATTACAGTAATCAAGTCCTTTTTTAGCTTTCAGGGTAAAACCTAATGACTGATGCCCTCTGCAAATTATCCTAAGCTCACTTTTAAAACATTCCCTCCTCTTGCTTTTATGTATCTCTGCTAAAACAAAACTTGACTCTTCACAATAGACCTACACCATATTTTCTTGCTTGTCTGCATTGATTTGCAGAATGCCTTGTTTCTTCATTGTCTGCCTGATAAACCCTTGAAGACTTGTCTCAAAGCCACCATTTATAAAATTTGTTATAATTTCCCTAATTGGAGTCCCCTTGGCATTTTGAATTTTTATTATTTCTCATTTGTAGTTGAGACTCACGCTGACTTAGATTGGAAACTAGCTCTTCAGCTCCTTTAGGACCTGTAACACAGTATTTAATATCACTTATATCAGCTTAATTTTTCTCTTCCAAAAGTAAATGATTTTAGAAGGGACAGAGAAAAAATACAGTGTGGTGTCTACAATCCCTGCAGATCCTGCTGTAATTTTTTGCTGTCTGCTTATGTCTAACTTCATAATGTCTATTTATTAATCTGCTCCTCTCCAGTTTCACAGACACAGCCCTAAGCTGAGCTCTCTTACTTCTCATCTTGCTAACGCAATTAACTCTTTACTGTTCTCATTTTCTCCATACTTCAATTCACCAGAAAACCATTAGATTCTTCTTCCTAACTTTATAGCTATGGTGATACAATCCTGCATTGGAAAGGGGGAAGAAAAAAAACTTAATATATTTCTTATTGCACATAGATTAAGTCCAAAGTACATTGAACCCACCTCCTTTAGTAGCCTTAACTCCTAAAACTGATCTGTCCACATCCTGTGGTCCAGCCAACGTGAACCTGAGTAGCCCCTATACTTTCCTGTTTCCACTTAACTATTTGTTTTGTCTAACGTGCTCTTTCTGATTCTGATTTAGATCCTCTTAATTTATATCAATATCCTGGCCAAACTCAAATGCACTTTAATTCATGCAACTTTTTCAATTCCTCTGTCATTTATGAGAGCACTTCCCTCAGAATTTACTTCTTATTAAGGGCATTCAACCTCACATCAGTTGTCAGTATATTTCATTTATTTATTCACTACTGTTGTATTAAGCATCAACTATTCACGTCAGACACCATTCCAGGTTCCAATAGGATTGAATACAAATTTTGTCTTATTTTCCTATAGTGTGATATAAATATCATTATAGTTAATAAAACTTAAAAAAAGGACTTTTTAAAAAGAACTCAAACTTTGGAACTGTAAGGATATAGATTCATATCCAGATTCTACCACTTACTACAGTGTGATTCTAAGGAAATTAAACTGTGTAATTTAAATTTAAAAATTTGTCTGCTAGGGATTAACCCTGCCCTCTTCTTGGGTCCATATCTTTTGCATAAGTTTTTCACTTACTAACTGAGGAAGTGGAGCACGTGGCAGAGGCATAGACAAATAAGTCCCTGAATTCTCTCTGGCCACAATAATTAGTTCAGACATGAGCATTGAACCCACTCGGACCCCATATGTTGCAATGAGCATTTTGATGGGACTTTTTGGAAAGAGACTTCTGCTTTCTGTGCATGCTGGTCTAGACAATCTAGAACTATAGCAGTTACCTTCACTTCGCATGAACCCTAGATCTGAAATCAAGACAGAAGCTAGTAGACCCAATAGATTAAGAAAAAAATGAGTTGTGGTTACATTACTGTAGACCAAATTTCAGCTATGATTGAACTGGCTCTAGAATTTCCATCTGTATGAGCCCCCAAATTCCTTTTGGTTTAAAAAAGTTTGGATTGGATATCCTATTATTTACAAGTGAAAGAGTCTAAGATTAAGTTTCTCTATGTCTAAAATATGCATATTACCCACTTCACACTATTTTGAGTTGATTGCAGGATCTTGTGCAGTTCCTGGCGCACAGTAGGTGATTAACAAATGCTATTTTCTTTTTCCTGTGGGATGATGAACTTTTAGTCACAGTATCTCCTATAGTAGTCATACTAATTAGCATTCAGTAAATATTTGTTGGGGCCGGGCTGGTGGCCTAGTCGTTAAGTTCGAGGGTTCCGCTTCAGAGACCCAGGGTCCATGGGTTTGGATCCTGGGCATGGATCTACACTTCACTCATCAAGCCACACTGTGGTGGCATCCCACATACAAAAAATAGAAGAAGATTGGCACAGATGTTAGCTCAGGGCCAATCTTCCTCACCAAAAAAAAAAAAAGAAATAGTGGACTTAGTAATATTTCTCTGAATATCTGACATGGCGATTCTGCATAAAAGAAAAAAAGTACAGTGAGCTAAGTCCCAGTTTGTAGCTTACTGAAAACTTCTCCATGGCTTTAGGTGCTGTGAAGACAGGGGGTTGCCACTTATCAACCACTTGCGTCACATCATATGGAGACAGCACTGTTTGAAGATATTTGGTTCACTTGAGTCAGCTCAAGAGTAACACCAAACCTATAGGAATGCCATTTGTAGAGGTTTTCTCAGAGTCCCTTAAATTACAACAGTTATAGATGGGGCCATTTGTTTATTCAATCTAGGCATCTATCTCTACGGCTTGCACAAATCCACATTTTCTCTAAGTGCTAAGAAGAGAAAACTCACTAGGACTTTCCTCAAAGGGAAACTTCTGATTTCATTTAGGATTTGACTGAAACTTGTGATTGAACAAAACCTTGAACCCTAGGAATATTATAATTCTTCTAGGATTTAGAGAATCTATTGTTTTTCCTCAGGTAGATTTCGTTATAATCTCCTAGATTGTTTGAGATTTATGGATTCACGCAATTCTGAAAATGCTCTAGAAACATTTACTCAGTGAATTTTTTTTCTGGTTCAAAGCAATGTATTTTGGCATGGATAATTCATTAGGCTTCTCAGTTTTAATTTGGTATCAACCTAGTTTAGAGCAATGTTGTATAACTGGTGAGGTTTATAAGTAAGTTATAACCCTACCGACTCCATGGCTAATATTTCTCCAAAGAGTGTAATGCTTTTTTTAAAGGGAATTTATCAAATTGTAACACAGTGAAGAACAATATCATCTGCAGTTGACATTCAGTATATATAATAACTTATAAAGCTCAAGAAGCCTTGTATATTTATTCATTTTAATATGGGTGCTGTAGAGAAAGCACATCATACTCTTTAGCAAACAAGATATAGGAAGAGGTTCAAAACCAAGGATAGTTTTTTTCGCCAGTCATGAGCACTGATGATCCACACAATTCCTGTGGTTAGCTCTGTTGAGAGCCTTATCTCTGGCCAGAAATATTTAGAGAAAAAATAAAGATGACACAGAAGAATTCTACATACATATCTGTCAAATGGAATACTGGAGAATTCTTTAAAATGTCAGTATCAAAGTGATCAAATGGTAAACTTGCCTGCTTATTACCTAATGAGCATCAGGTAGGTAATTGTTTGAATATTCTCAAAACTTATTACTCAGTTTACTAGAAACATCAGTATGTACTGAAAACAAATTAATAAGGAATCTCTACAAGTATTTCTATTATGATCAGTATGTGCTGCTGTAGACATCAATCCTATAGAGTAATTCATCTCAGATCCTTTGAAGAAAAACACTATTAGTTGTTGAAATCACAGCCATGATAGAGACTTTTATTTCCTCAAGGCTGAAAGGAAAATGTGGTAACAACAAGCATCTCTAAAATAAGAAGTCATTGAGATGTGATATCTGGCAGGTCCAGGGGCAGGTCAGTGTTGTGAACAGAAGGAAGAAATCACCAGCATAGCAGATGTTCATTAGGAAACTCGGAACAGCATGAGGAAAACAAGACAGAACCCCTTTCTGTTGGAAAATGAGGTTGTCAGAGACTTTCTGTAGGTGTAGGAGGAAAGAAAATAAACACTTGATCAACAAGTCCAGATATATGATTACTTTCATTGTTTTCTCTGCAAAAAAATGAATAGAACAAAGATCTGTATGTTGGTGAATTCGTTATATGTTCAATGATGACATGTTCATTTTCAGTGCCTCCTACGGAACAGTATGACTATTCTTTTTTCTGCTTAAAAAGGAAAAATAAAATCAAAAGTAGCCTTGTCATTGTGAGGTAACCTGAAAAGTTACTTCTTCTTCTCAGTGACTCTAATCTTAGCAGATATTGTATTGTTCGACATTATCTTTTTCTATCAGGACCTGCAGCTTCTGAAAATGGCAATAATCTATCTTCAATCACTTACAGAAAATATGCCAGACCATGACATGAGTAAATGCTCAGAGCCAACTCACTTGGCCATTACTTAGAGAACTTCCCTGATGTAATCCTTAGACACACAAAAGGAGATTTCTACAACTTGGTGCATGTATTACTTAATTTTTAAGTAATACAAATTTGAAGGTGTCAATTGGTTTCAGATCACCCTGTATGTACATATATTTTACGTATGCACATATGTGTGTTTTAAATAATCAGGGCTTGTATCAAGCAAGTGTACACCACAGTGTCATGCATTCGAATTGGTTGGTGCCTGTGACCTGTTGGCTGTCAGATATTTTTACTATCACTTCAGATGTAACTGATCTTTATTAAATGTTTAATCTGTGCAAGGCAATGTTTTATCCTCTGCATGTTTTAACCTATTACTAATTATAACAACCATAGTAGTCCTAGTAGTCACATTTCATGAGTTAAGAAACAGACTCACAGAGAAATTAAATGGCTTACTCAACATCACATGGTTATTAAATTGTAGAGCTGGGATACAAATAGACATAGTCTATTGGTTGGAGCGCTGTGTCTGAGTGTTTTTAAACACCTTGCTCTGCTGATGGTACTCCATACCCCCAACTCACTCACGCCCCCAGCATATATACACACACTTATCTTCGTTTAAAATTTGCCTTTTCTTGGTTTCCCTAGTAACCTTTTGTTTGTTTTGTGGAGAGATGTTGAAACTACTATTTGGTCAGATATATTTCTGAAACTCACTTTATGGGACTTTTTTTTGAGAGATGTCCATTGTTAATGTGCAAAACATAGCATATTACGTTATAGGATGTCAAATCAATTAAATTATATTGATTATAATATGTGATTTATAATAATTGGGTAGTGCTATGTTCTGGTATTTTCAATGCTTAAATTACTTCTGGTAGAAAATAAACATGCTCCTTCCTTATTTTCATCATCATCTAAGGGCTTCCTTCACAGCTGCCAGTGTGTTAAATACTCTGTGATCAACAATATTCGTACTCACTATCAAATATTGCTGACAAAGGCTTACTGGCAAAGGATACAATATATACTTTCATTTCAAGTATGTGATAAAGGAATAACCATAAAATAGATTTTCATTTCTAATCTATTATAACAGAGTAGATTGCTCGTCTCTTTCAAAACATTACTTCATATACGATAATTAAATATTCTGTAAAAAATTCAAGCATCTGGAGTATAGGAGTTCATTCATTACATTAGATCTATCAACTTAATTTTACTTTTGAATCCTTGTTCAGTAATGATATACTTTAATTCAATTCGATTATCTTTTGTTCATTTAGATTTATGAATTGTAGAACTGAAAAATAATCCCTGGTGTTCTTTAGACTTTTATAAACATCTTTTCATGGGACATTGTGAAAATACCATTCTGTAGCTGTCTAAGATGCTAATTGGAAGCCTATTTTTTATTATCAGCAAGAGATAAAAGGGAAATTAAATGGCAACATATGAAAGATTTTAGATAAAATGCTTTTGTTGAATGGTATATTCATTTTCACCATCAATGCATCCAGTGCAATGAGCTGCTCACTTATTTCTAAGTAGCAGTTCTTATTTTCTCTCTGGTACATTACGAACATAAAAGAAAAAAAATTGTAAGTATAGACTTTGGCCTACTTAAAGATAAATGTGAATAACCTCAAATGGCCAGATGGGCTCACATGCAGAGAATCACTTCAGATGCCTCAACATTATCTCACTTTTATACTCAGCTATTTGAGTTAAATTGCCATACATCCACAGACTCTCCTTGCCTTTAATGAAACTCCATTCTCCTTTTTTGCACACGTGCCTGGTATTCTTGTTCTAAATAGCCTTGATGTGTGTGGGGCTGAGGGAGAGAGTTTGCTTTCACCATTTTTGCTCACACTGTCATTTATAGACCGTTTGTCCTCCACCAACATGAGAAAAAAACAAAAGCATCCCCTTTAGAAATGTATAATCCTCCATATCAATTGTATCATTTTCAACTCATCTTAAATGTTTTCTAACATCATCTAAGCCACCCCTTAGCGAAATTACTTATTGAAAATTTCAGTAAGTACCTTCCTCTCCATGCCAAGTCCTGCCAAGTGACTTCTCCTTCCATGTGGACAATGCCTCCACCCTTTCGCTCTCGACTTTCACAAGATCAACTAATGCTATTGATTTTATCACCTAAATGTATTCTAATTTGTTTATTGTCTCTACTACTTATATTGCATTTAGAATGAAGTCATTGCTTCAAATTTGACAATAGTACCCATTATCTTTAAAAGAAATAACAGAATACTTTTTGAGGGATTAAGGCCATTTATGATCTACTTCTTTTCCATTTCTTTTCATCCTCACCAGCTGCTACTTCCTAATATTCATCTTGTGCTTCAGACAAACTGTTCACAGTGCCTCTACTATGCCAGGCTCTCTTATGCTGCAATGTCTCTACTCCTAATCTCCTTTGTTGGGCCTATTCCAGCCCCTCAAAATTGTATTTTCATAGAATTCTATGCAAGTTACTATGATAGCAGAATTCATTTTTCAAAATTATTTGTTCACTTATTTGTCTTCACCATGAGAATAAGGTCCTTAATAACGGAATCATAATCATTGTATTGTTATCCTCAACACATAGTTTATTGCCTGGCACATGGTACAAATTCTGAATGCTCAGTAAGGGAATGATTGAATATATTTAGTAGAAGTTACTTGAAAATGTTTCAAAAACTTTTATCTGCAATCTAGAAACTGTTTAGGAAAAGATTTTGCTTCTCTCTATCTCAAGAAAGAGCTAATAATTCTAATGATTCTGAGTGATTAAAATGTCCCAATTTTTTAACAAGATCAATTTGACCATCTGCAGGTAAACATAGCCATAGATGGAGGGGTTTGATACAGAAATCGTTTGCACATATGTTTTAATGAAGACTGGACCTCAAGTTCTTCATAACCTAGTAAAACAGTTTAATATATAAACATAGTTTAATGCATTATGGTAAGTGCTATAACAGAGGTAGTGTGAAGACATTTCTACTAGAAATGAAACAACCATTTTGGAGAAGTCAGAGAAGATATGGAAGTAGCAGTGATGCATACAATGGGTTTTGAAGAAAGTAAAGCTTGGAACATGAAGATGCTAGCAGATAGTTTGCCCAGGACATTGAACATCAGCTCACTTCTTCTCCAGTAAACACTCAGAAATGTTTACAGTTTCTTACATCAGGCAAGTGGGCAGGCAACAACCAAAATATTCCAAAGAGTTGGAAGAATCTAGAAGGGTATGTAGATCCCTTGAGAATGGAAGAGAGAAACAGAAGAAAGGACTTGTCTAGGTCTTTATTCTATTTTAAGGGTTACCATCAACAGTTGCTTGCTCTAATGGGGACTTCAGGGCTGGTAAAATTTTCCTGCCAACTGGGAGCATTCTATTGTGTCCTCTGCGTGAAATGCTGACCACATACAAAAAGTTCTTAAATCTTTGACCTCCATTAAAAAAATAAACATCTTGGACCGGTCCCCCTGGCCTAATGGTTAAGTCCGGCATGCTCCACTTTGGCGGCCCGGGTTCACAGGTTCGGATCCTAGGCGTGGACCTATACCACTTGTCAGCCATATTGTGGCAGTGACCCACATACAAAATAGAGGAAGAATGACACAGATGTTAGCTGAGGGCTAATCTTCCTCAAAAAAAAAAAGCATCTTTTTGCTTGTGTCTGTTGAAGAATTTCTATTAATCATTGTTACTTTGAGACAACTACAAAAAGTTGTAGGGTAATATCTTGCCAGACAAACAAGGGAGAAATGTGAGGAAATTTATTATAGGTGGAGGAAACAGCATGTGCAAAAGCAGGTGTAAATAAAAAAGCATGGCATGCTTACTTTTATAATCAGAAAATAAAAAACTTAGAAAAACTGTTTTGATTCCTTTGGGAAAGTCCAGTTGTTTGTATGGCAGAGGTATAAAGCATTGAATTCGTTGACCAATTTGAATAGTATTTTTGAGAGTTGCCAAGGGACAGTCTAGTTTTGATTGTTTACTATGAAGACAGAACTTTTGATTAATAATAATTTATTGCTTCTGTTGAAAATTTGTCACATTCGTGATATTGCTATTGTAATCAGACATTATCTTTATGTATAATTTATATACTTGTGTCTTATTCTGGGCTCTTTGAAAAGCAGACACCAAGTAGAGTGCAAGAAATTTATTAGGAGAAACACCTGTGAGAACAAATGAGGCGGCAGCGGGCAAGGCTGGGAGAACTGTCTCACCATGGTGCATGTCTGCACCTGGTGCATGTCTGACCCGGAGTGAAGAAGAATAGTGAAAAAGGAAGTTAGTTTGAGTGAAGCATCTTAGACTCCCATAGAGCCTAAGGAAGATTTAGCAATGCTGTTGGAAATCCTAGAGCCAAAATTCCATTCAAAGAAGCCTCACATCTAGTAGAAATGGGCCTGCTTTACTATCAGTACTATACTCAAGCATTGACTCAGAGAAGCCTGTGGAAAACATAGTCATGTCACAAATGCAGCTATAGATTTCAAGGCACAGCAGGTGAGACCCTTCATCAGTTAAGCTTCCCACAGTAGAAGAACTGATGGTCTTATTCTCATGGCTGACGTACCACGTAACATAGATCCTACAGAAATCAATAGTCATCAAGAGTTTAATAACATTAACTTAATTAAGTTAAATTAAAAGTAACAAAAAATGAGGGGAATACTTTTCTAAAGAAGCATACTGAGATCTGAGCAAAATTTTATAGTTAACTTCTACTGTTGAATATTTAGTATCTAACAAGAATTTTCTAATTTCTAGCTAAACTCTATTTTGTATGTTTACAATGTCTGCATATTTGTGATGCTTGGTTTTCTATAGTAGATAATACATTATTTATATTTTAATCTCAATAATAGATATAGACCATTAAATCACACTAAAATCTATTGTCAGAATCTTGACATAATTTATACTTAACATGGTCTTTAGTAAGGAATATAAGTCCTTTGAAAAACCATTTTTTGTGGAATTCTGAGACAGTTGGCAAACATTTTAAGTGTGGCAGAAACTATTAGGTAACTAATTAAATATTATATAAAATTATTTTCAAGTCCCTCAGAGCTAGAGATCAGAGAAAGTATGGTCATTTTCCTTTTCTTCATAATTAAAATAAAAATATACTTTCTTATATTAGAAGATTTGTGCCCTCAAGCTTGGAGAGGGAAAGAGGTATGTGGTAGAAGTGAATAATTCCTGTGCTAAAAATACCCACCTTCATACCTGCCTACAAGTTTCTGTCTTTTGTTTAAAACCCACATAAATTGTGTCTGTTAGTTTAAAGAATTTTTCCAGATTTTTCCTGTACCATCCGCTAGCTGCATCTATATTGCTCTGTCCATTTCCTATATTCTCAAAGCCAGTTATGATTATGGCTATTGCAGCATTTATCATATTGTATTTTATACCAGAGGTTTTTGTTTATCTTTGCAGTCTCTAGATATTAAGCTTCTTGAGGTAAGGTATTAGAATTTGTTAAATCATTCGCTCAGTGCAGTACCTAACAGACAGAGGTTGCTAAATAAATGTTATTCAAAAAGAATTATATTTCATTCTTTTAATTAACTTAATTTAATTGTATCAAAAAGAATATAGTTAATTAATTTTAGTAAATTTAATCTCTTCATTTAGTGGAGAATATGTAGATACAAAAATGTAGGTTGCACAATGCAAGTAATATTCAGCAAATAGTATAGATCGAGATCCTAGCTAGAAGATGGTACATTTTTTCTTTAAGTATTTTTTCTGGCACTTTTGTTGGTTTAGAATCTGCAATCACTCCTAAATAGTTAACCTCTCTTTTTCTCTATGTATCAATTTAAAAATAAAAAAAAATCTTCCCCATGATAGTTTCAAGCTCTCCTTTTGACCATCTCACTCCTGAGAGAGAAATAGAATAGAATTTTAAGAACAGAAGATCTAATGCAAGCTCTTCAGTAAGTGAGCTGTGTGACTTCAGGTATATCCTTTAATCTCACTGGGTTTCAAGATTTTCATCTGTAAAATGAAGGGATTGACCCAGATCATCTCCAAAGTCCCTCTAGCTCAAAAGCAAACTCCGAGGTCTTAAGATTGCCTCAGACTAGAACATCCAGCGCTGTGCTGTTCTTCTCTCTAACGCCTCGTGGTATTATATAAGAACTACAAAGTGTTAATCATTCTCGCAAAGAAGGCAAACATTCTCTAGAATAGGAAATTCCTGGCCAATGAATAGCTATTAAAATGTAATACATAATCATTCAAAGGTCTGTGATGTCTATGATACAGCTCAATTCACCCCATTGTCAAGTGTAGCCTCAACTGCAAATACATCCTAGACTTAACCTGTTCCAGTGACATTCTGCCAGAACCTGACATATCCCAGAGTCTTTGGATTTGGTATGTGACATACCTTGATATAGGTAGTATCTAAATATGGAAAACTTGATCATTAAATCAAGATAGCAACATTTTATGGTATAAAAAAAATTTCTTTCTCAGCTACAATTTCTCTCTAACTTTAGTGTCTGCCTCTAAAAAAGCTTCCAACATCATGTAACCCTTTTGTAAATTTCTTAAAATTGAAGCTCATTCACAGTGTATATCTGCAAAGATCTAAAGTAGTGTTCTGCCACTTTCTAATTTTGCTTCCAATCTCTACACTTAGAGACTGAATATTTACAAAATCTTATCAGCATACTGAGTCCTAGAGAAAAATAGGAAAGAAGCAAGATTCCCTTTATATAGGAAAAAATGAATAAAGAAATAGAATGGAAAAAAATACAAAAGAAAATCAATAAAATTTTTTAAATATTAGAGAAGGAGCAAAAGAGAGTTATAAGCATTTCTTTAGATAAAGAAAAATGCAAATCTTCTACAGGCACTATTTAAAAAATTCCCTTCTTGCATCTCAAAAAATAAAACCTTAAGTGTAGACTATTTGCTGTTAGGACATTATATCATTCACTGTCATGCGGTATGTCCCGAGGAAGCAGTAAGTAAATATTTTGAATAGATGAACACTCTATTTTCAATGACAAAATAATCATATTAAAACTACTTCAAAAATTACTCTTACTACTTAGACAATCCGATCAATCTTTCAACCTCAGCACAAGCATTATTCCCTCTAGCCCCTTCATCTGATGATGAACAATATAAATACTAGAAAGAATCAAGCCCTGTACACTGCCTTAGGTCACCTTCAAGTTGACTTTGGTTCAGCCGCTAACGTGTCCATGCTTAGGATGTAGGCATCATATCTGCAGAAGAAAGTATTTTCATCATGGCCTATATCTGTCCAATTATCCCAATGACAGAATGCTCATTTAAGCTAATATTTAATGAATTAATTAATTTAAGCTAATATTGAATGAAAAATAGAGTAGAGAGCATTATCCTATTTCAAAAACAGTAGGAAAAAATCCAAACACGTAGAATCAATGAAAGCATTTGGGAGGATTATTCACATTAGGAAACGACAGTTAATTGTTTATTTAGGTAGGCAGTATTTCTGAGACAAAACATGATATACTTCACTAGAAATTATTCTTCACATGATTTTTCAGGAGAATATTTTCAGCAAGTACTTAAAGAATATGATTTTTTTTATTGAGGTAAAATTGGTATGTAACATTACATAAGTTTCAGGTGTACAACATTATAATTCAACATCTATATACACTAGAAAGTGATCACCACCCAAAATCTATTTACTATTCATCACAATACAATTGACTGCTTTCACCCATTTCACCCACCCCCCAACCGCCTCCCCCTCTGGTAACCATCTATCTGTTCTCTGTATCTATGAGTTTGTTTTTGTTTTGTTTGTTTGTTTTGTTTTTTAGATTCCACATATGAGTGAAATCATACAGGGTTTGTCTTTATCTGTCTGACTTATTTCATGTAGTATAATACCCTCAAGGTCCATCCATGTTGCCCAAATGGCAAGATTTCATTCTTTTTATGGTTGAGTAGTATTCTATTGTGTATATATACCATAACATTTTTATTCATTCATCCATAGATGAACACTTAGGTTGTTTCTATATCTTGGTTATTGTAAACAATGATGCAGTGAACATAGAGATGCATATGTCTTTTAAAATTAGTGTTTTTGTATTCACCAGCTAAATATCCAGACATGGAGAAGCTGGATCATATGGTAGTTCTATTCTTAATTTTTTGAGAAACCTCCATACTGTTTTCCATAGTGGCTGCACCAAATTACATTCCCATCA